>NC_142205.1:39762391-40068043 GCF_049639895.1 Pseudopodoces humilis
TACCCTGCACACTGTGGTGAAGAGGATGGTGAGGCAGGATGTGCCCCTGCAGCCCAAGGAGGACCACTGTGGAGCAAATATTCACCTCCAGCTCATGGAGGATCTCATGCTGGAGCAGAAAGCTGTCCACAGGTGGCTGTGACCCTGTGGGAAGACCATGCTGGAGCAGGCTTCTGGTAGGGTCCTGGGACCCAACGGAGAGAGGAGCTCACCCTGGAACTGGTTTGTTGAAAAGTCTTGTGACCCTGGGAGGAAACCACACAGGAGCAGTCTGTTCCTGAAGGACTTCACCTTTTAGAAGAGACCTGTGCCAGAGCAGTTTGTGAAGGACTAAAGCTCATAGGAAGGATGCACATTGGAGAAGTTCATGGACTATTGTCTCACATGAGGGGAAGAGTGTGAGGAGGAAAGAGCAGCAGAAGCAATGTTTTACGAACTGAGCATAACCCCCATTCCCCATCCTCCTTCACAGCTAACAGGGAGAGGGAGAGAAAATAGGGCATGAAGTTAAGCCAGGGAAGAACAGAGTGGAGGCGTAAGGCGATATAAGATTTAGTTTTATTTCTTATTATCCTACCCTGATTAAACTAATTTCCTTTAAGTCAAGTCTGTTTTGTCTATGAGGGCAATTGCTGAGTGATCTCTCCTTGCCCTTCTTTTTAAAATTTTATTTTCTCTCCTGCGTCCAGTTCAAGAGGGGAGAGACAGAGAAGCTTTTGTAGGCATCTGGTGTCCAAGCAGGGTTGACCCTCCAGAGCTCCCAAGGGCAGTGTGGACATTTTAAATGTCTGTTTTCATTAGAAGAACTCTGTGGTTAAATTATTTGAAATTCATATGGGGATAAAGCTTTAAGAGTAAATGCTCTTTGAGACAAATAACTTAGTTACACCTGAAGATTGAAATCCTCTCTTAAGATCAAATATTTACTCTTTCTAGTTATGTACACCTATTTTATTAGCTTCATTATCTGGAATGAATATAAGCAACCATCCAGATGCTGAAAAAAAAAAGTTCAGTCATGGACAGTGACTTGAGTTCAGATGGTTCCTCAGTGTTTCCTCATGTCATTTAGTAGGTAGGACATATCTAATGTGACTTGCAGTTTCCTGAACATAAATCCTGCTACCACAATATTTTGTCATAGAATAGTGTCTGGTGTTATTTCTTGCTGGGTATTTTCTTTCTTCTTGTGAGCTAGGAAAAGAAAGAGACAGACACTTTCCTCTGAGTGACAATTCCCACAGTGCCCAATATTATTCTATCCAAGTAAACCTGAAATTTTCTTCAGGCTTACATTAGACATCTGTTGTGGATGGATGCCAGACACACACTCAAAGTTCACGAGTTGAGAAAATATACCAAATATTCATGAGTCCAGAAGAGATCACTCAGCAAATACTGTCACAGGCAAAACAGATTCAGATTGGAGATATTAATTGAATTTATTACCAGCAAAATCAGGATCATGAGAAGTAAAATAAGACCTTGAAAGCACCTTCCCCCCATCCTTCCCATCATCCCAGCTCTACCTCCTCCCTCCAGTGGAGCAGGGAGGAACAGAATGGGGGTTATGGTTGGCTCATCACACATTTTTTCTCCCACTGTTCAGGGAAAGGATTCCTTCCCCTGCTCCAGCATAGGGTCTCTCCTGTGAAAAGAGCTCTCCATGAACAGCTCCAGTGTGACATCACATGGACAACAGTCCTACATAAACAGCTGTAGCACAGGTCACACTTCCACAGGGTGCAGTCCTTCAGGCACAGCCTGACCCAACATAGGCCCTCCGTGGGGTCACAAGTCCCATGAGGAAATCTGCTTCAGCCTCCTATGGGGTCACAGCCCCCTCTCAGGCATCCACCTGCTCCAGTGTGGGTCTCCCCCACAGGCTGTGAGTGAACCTCTGCATCTCTGTGGTCCTCAATGGGCTGCAGGACAGCTGCCTCAGTCATGGTCTGCACCATGGTCTGCAGGAGAATCTTAATTCTGGCATCTGGAGCACCTCCAGCCCCTCCTTTTATACTGACCTTGGCATCTGCAGAGTTGTTCCTCTCATGTTTTCTCACTCTGCTCTTCCCTGGCCTCAATGACATCTGTGCAGTAACTTATTTTTCTCTTCTTCTTAAATACATTATCACTGAGGCATCATCACCATTTCTAATTGGCCAGTGGCATTGACTCTGCCAGACATGGGGGAAGCTACAGGCAGCTCCTCACAGAAGCCACCCCAACAGCTCCAGCAGCTACCAAAGCTTGACCATGCAAACCCAATACATCTTTCACAGACCAATTTTACTTGCTCACTAATTATGTCTTTTAGGGCAATATGTTTAAGAATGACACTATCTGCTTTTTATTTTTTTTTTAAATGGTCTGACTTTCTTTGCTTTCAATTCTGCCAAGCTCCTGTCCCATTCCTCTCCTATGATGCATCAGACTTGTGCATGCACAAAGCCAGTCAGAAAAATTACTATGAAACTCAGTCAAATACAGTGTTAACAATACCAAAAGAATTCCAAACAAAGCAAGAGATGGGGATGTTATGAATTCAAATGAATTGGAAATTTTAACTCGTAGACAGTTTATACCTTAAGGTACTGTTTAATTGCATTTTAATTCTTTGTAATTATGAAAGAAGGTTTCCATTTTAAGCTTACATTCTGTGTAATTTGCTTTCCTGGTGACATGTAAATACTTGAAATTCATGACTGTGTTTCTGTCTTTCACACAAGCACATAGGAGCTAGGTCTAAAGCACAGTGAAATCACCTTGCTGACTCACAGGAATTCAAATGGATGTCTATAGACATTGAGATGGATTTCAGCATATTAAAAGTAAAAATAATTTTTTCCATCATTTATTTTTAATTGACTGTGGTAAGACATGAAAAAAAAAGGTGCTTGAAACTTCTACTTTGCCTGGCTTTGCACAGCCTTGCAGGTTATACACACAGACCCACTGGATTACAAAAGGTGGGGTTTTCTAGTTCTGATTTGTTTTGGTTTTTTGGTTTGGTTTTGTTGTTTCAGGAGGAAGGGGGATTGTAGCTCTCATAAGCAACTTCTTATGTTCTCAGCAATAAGGAACAATAAACATCATTTTTTTCCCAAGTTCATCAGCAGAAAAACAGTTAAAACATTGAGCTGAATTTTTCTTATTCTGTATGGACCATAGCTTAGGAAGAATGGCAGCTAGAGCTGCATTACATGTATTTCAGTGTTTCATAAAATGAAAGAAGTACTTAAATTAAAGACGTTCTTCTGTATGAAAACAATAGTTGTAATCATTACTTGACTGCAAATGTTTTTTGCCTGCCTGGAGCATTCTAGTGTCCACTAGCAGAGTTCTTTAATCCTCCATCTTGCTGATTTTCTCTCAAATTACCAGAGCTAAAAACTGTATTAGATTATCTGAGGATTCCTCATTTTCTACATATATCCTGGTTAGTGAAGTATCTGTAATGTCCTTCAGCTATCTAGTTCACATTGTGACATACAAAAAATACTTACTCCTTTTCTTCACCCCTTTTGAAAGCCATTCTTTGAATCACTAGTGAGTCAAAACCATTCTGAACTTCATGTTTGATATTGCTGTTTCTTCCTCAGTAAATTCAGTTTGCCGTCAGAACAGTATATTTTCCTTTCACTTGTATATTTAAACATCTGCACATTACCCACCGACGTTTGATGACGGAGAACATTTTTATGCAAACTAAAGTATGAAAAGTGGCCTGAGTGACAGGAAGGGCCACATTGTTTCCCATCTCTCACCATAGACAGCATATTGTGAAGCTATACAGGGAGAAAATTAGAACAATCAGCCCTATTAGAACTTAGTCTGGCTACTGCCATAAAAGACAAAAAAGCATCTTTCTATAAATACAGCAGAAATAAAGGAGAGATAAGGAGACTCTTCATTTTGTATCAGACATCCTGGCTAACCTGGGAGGACCCAATTGACTGGAAGTCATCAAATGTGATTTCCCTCTACAAGAGACTGGAAGGAGGATCTGGTGACCTGCAGGCCTGTCATTCTGATGTCTGTACCAGGGAAGGTCATGGAAGGGATCATCTTGAGGGTCTTCACAAACAAGGGATCAGGCTCAGACAGCAGGGGTTTATGAAAGGGGGGTCCTGCTTGACCAACTCAGTCTCCTCCTATGACACAGTCACCTGCTCAGGGGATGAGAGAAAAACAGTGAATATTGTCTACCTGGACTTCACTAAAGCCTTTGATACTGTTATGCTCCACTGGAGGGTAGGAAGGCTCTACAAAGGGATCTGGATAGGCTGGACCAAGGGTCTGAGCCCATTTGTATGAGGCTCAATAAGGCCACATTCTGAATCCTTCCCTTGGGTCACAAGAGCCCCATGCAGTGCTACAGCATGGGGGAAGACTGGCTGGAAAGCTGCCTGGTGAGAAGGGTTCTGGGACTGCTGGTCAACAGCCAGCTGAACATCAGCCAGCGTGTAACCAGGAGGCCAAGAAGGCCAATGGCATCTGTCTTGGATCAGCAACAGTGTGGCCAGCAGAACAAGGGCAGAGATGGTCCCCATGAACACTGGTGAGGCTGTGCTCACCCTGTGTTCAGTTCTGGGCCCCTCACTGCGAGGTGGACATTGAGGTGCTGAGAGAGTTCAGAGAAGGTCAGTGGAGCTGGGGAAGGGTCTGGAGCACAAGTCTTCTGAGGAGCAGCTGAGGGAGCCTGGGGTGTTAAGCCTGCAGAAAAGGAGGCTCAGGGTTACCTTGTTGCTCTGTACAACTGCCTGAAAGGAGGATGTAGCCAGGTGGGGAGCAGACTCTTCTCCCAGGTATCAAGTGATGGAGTAAGAGGAATGGGCCTCAGGTTGCACCATGGGAAGTTTGCACTCAATATTATAAAAATCATTATTCACTGAAAAGCCTGTCAAGCCTCTGAAAAGGTTGTCCAGTGAAGTGCTGAAATCACCATCCCTGGAAATGTTCAAAAAGATGTGGATATGGCATCTGGGAAGATGGTTGGTAGTGGACTTGGCACTGCTGGGTTAATGATTGGATTCTGTAATCTTAAAAGCCTCTTCAGCCTTGATTTTTCTATGATTCTGTGTCACTGTGGCAATCTATATTGTTTCAACATATCCCAGATGCAGGAAATACAAGCCATGTCAAAAGAATAACAAAAAAATTCAGATGGAAAGATGATATACCTTTGAATTTCAACACAAAGTTTAATCAAAAGACTTCTAGCTTAGTAGACTTTAATCAAAAGACTTAGTAGAGGCAGCCTCTCTCTGATATTAGCTTGGCTGAACATAGTGAACTGTGAGGGAGAAGAGGTCATCAGGGATTGATTATAGTGGTCAATCTTGGTCTGACATCCTTCACAGTCCAGACAACTTGATATACTATTTTACCCTGTACAAGCAGAGAGTACAAGCAGTTCCTAAACGACGGAGACTTACAAAGCAGTTGTTTTTTGGCAAATGTGCACAGCTGATGAGACTAAGCTAGCTACTGCCTAAGAATTAATATGTTTGTCATTCCTGTGATACCACAAGTGTCTTTGCTGCCTAAGATTTCACAGGTCGTGTGCGGAAGGGTCAGTCTCTAGTCATCCTTGGATGAACCGTATGCCTTTGCATATTTGTATTTTCCTCTTTAATGTCTGAGCTTAGCTTTGACAGCAATTCTGTCTTTCTTACGTAGCTTTGGTCTAGTCTATTTTCTCACAGCTTAGCCTAGGTTTAACAACATGAAAAAAACATTCCATAGCTGTTTTCCTTCAAAGCAGACCATGCACTAGAGAGAACTGAGTGCTGGAAGGGAGGATCACACAGGATCATTGCATTTCACTTGCAGCTCTTGGGAGATGGGGAGGAAGACAGCAGATGAAGATTATCTGCTATTTCATAAAGTTTGCAGAATTAGAAGCAAGAGGCTCAGTAGTGTTAGTATGGAGTTGCAATGAATCTAATTGCAATCAAATAAACATATTATCAATCTCTACTATTTCCATCTCAGAAAAGAATAGGAACGACACTTCCCAGTTTTGCCAAATGATGAGATAACTCAGACAATAAAGGCAAAAAATGTCAAAGCAGGAACAGAAAAGAGAAGATAGGGATGGAGGAAAGCAAGAGAGAAGTATTTTTTCAAATGTATATGCAGATATAACTGTTGGCAAACTCACATGTGAGGCATTAGTATGATTCTAACTAGGATCAGTAAGCAGAATTCAAAGACACATTTGAGTATGGAGTAAAGACTAGGGAGATAAAGAAACTAACATTTAAATTTTTGGTGTATAAGAAAACAAAGAGGATTAAACAGATGAAGTATTTAGATAGTGAAAAGATGAACTCAATATAGAAGTGTTCTGAAGACAAAGGATGGAAATCGAATAAGGACCTGGAAAAGTGAGGCTGTATAAGGATTAGCAATGTATTATATAGAAAAAATAACTTTGTTTCTCCATATTAGTCTGTTAGAAAAATTCTCCTACTTCTTAATATAAGTATATTAAGAATATACTTGATACTTTCTTGATGAAAAAAATAGGCTGATTTTCTTTGACTAAAAAAAATTAAATGCCTGGATCAAGCTTTAAAGACTTAATAATTAAGGTGGTTTTCTCTGTTTTCCACCTATTTAAGTAGTTACCCTTTGTCAGTCACTGCTGCCCAATTGTCTTTCTTAATGTTGAAATATTTCTCTATCATACGAATCACGGGACCATGATATTGTCTGGTTGACTTCACATATGGCTAAAAGGGCACAGCAGTTCTTACCATTATATAAATAGAAGAGGACACAATTTTTTCAAATAATGTTAAAATCTGCTTCCACTTGGTATCAGGAAGCTAAGTACGGTGTTAAGATTTCTCAGAGGAAATGTTTGCACATGTCATGGCTGATTTTCCTTTTAATCATGATACTGTTGGAGGCCACTTGAACGTGTGGTTCATATCTATGGCTGCATGCAGGATGTCACAGAAGTGGTGTCTGAATGTTATCGTGGCAGAACAGATTTGTAACTTCTTCATCCAGAAAAATCACACAAAAATGAACACACGACATAGCAAATTTTTACAAAGAAACCTTTTCACAGCCAAATGTTAGGAATGTATCTTCAAGTAAATTTTTACATATTGTCATTCGTATAATGGAAATTTCTGTCCTTGTTGATTGAATTCCCCTGATGTTTCTTCTAAGTTCCCCAGAATTAAGACCAGCTGCCCAAAAATTATAGAGGTAAGAAATGGAGAATGTCCAAAAGCAGTAAACAAACTGCACAATTTGGCATTGAGCAATGAATGCTCTGTATGGAAGAGGAATTCTGAACATAAGCATTTGAATAAAAGTCCTTTAGAATGATTAATGTTATTGGAGGGTTTATCTAAAAGACAGCAGCACCAGTAATATATTTTCCATTCATTTTCCTACAATTTATAAAATTATTACTTTCTTGGACTATTACCTACTTCTCCATGTAATCATAAAAATTTATGATGTAAACCTTTCAATTGCTTGTGTAGGAAAAAAATACTGAGAAACAATAAAATATAATAAAATATGGTTTGTGAAGGGAGTGGAAGCTATAGCCTTATTTTTAAAGACCTTTTTATTTTCAATGAAGGTTATTTGGTATTGAGGTGAATTGTCTGCCTCCATTTAACAATATGAAGTCTGTCATGTAGCTCTATTCTTCTTATCTGCTTAATGAATGAAGCACAATAACTATATCATCTAAATGTGCACTGTATCATAACAAGACCTTTCGTGCACTATGAATTCCATAGAGGTGAATTTTGTAACTTCAATGAAAAAAAAAATCTACTTATTTTTAGTGGTTTTTTTGTTGCTGTTGTTGTTGGGGTGGTGGTTATCATATGTTTTTGCTGGTTTAATTTTTTTGGTTTTGGTTTGGGGTTTTGGGGAGGGGCAGGAGGGGCAGTTTTGGTTGGTTGGTTGGTTTGGTTTCTGTAAAAGTACTGTATCTACACATGTGCTGACAACTTGTACAAAGCTAGTATATTTTAAGAAGAAAAATGCAGAATTTAGCAGTATCTTTCTCATGTTAACTTGTCCTCTAAGTGTTCTGAACTGGGAAGACAAATGAAAGTAATAAAATACGGATGGTGTTAATGGACCTTTAGTGAATACAGGTGGATAATATAGTAGAAGTACTCAACATGTGCTTGAGTTAACTTGCCCAAAGGTACTCTTGGAAAAAACTCGTCAGCAATTTTTGTATCCCATGAAATTATTTTAGTTTCAAAATCAGAGAAAATGGATGAACATTCAAGTGTTAATTCTCTCAGGTTCTCAGCTTAGCTTTTATTTCCCTTTCCTACATAACCAAATTTTCTGCAGCCTTTAAATTGTGAATCAATCAAAACCATCTCTTGCTTCACTTCATGAATTTCCAGGGTGGTAGTATACGAATACACTTTTTATCAACACAGTTGCTGGTACTATTGTCCGTTGGAAAATATATTGGTATTCTTATGCTGTTTCTATATCATCATATTGTGACAATTCTTTTAAAACCAAGAAAACGATGGAAATAAATTTCTTAATAAAGATAATGGAATATTATTTTAGCAACGAAACTTATTGATGCAATCCTTTAGAACAATATGGGAGTGGAGAAGTTATGCACATAACTCTGCTCCCCAGCTGCTGTGTGGATGTTTCATATAATAACTAATGTATGATCCTGAATTACCTCTTCAGATATGGCTACAAAAGCACAACTCTGTTTGTAGTGAAACCCTTTTAACATAATTTATTGAAAAATCAAGGTAAGAAACAAACTTTAAATTTCACAGTCGGATTAATATCAGTATGGGGTTAAAATTGAGATTATGACCTTTAGACACCTTGTGTATATTTTTATTCTCTTGAACAAGTAAGTATTTAAGAAAGGGACAATGTTAAAAATTAAAAAAAAAATAAATTAAAAATAAGTAGGAACTTGGCTTTTGAATTTGTGGCAGGTCTTTCATAAAGAAGGCATAGTTTGACTAAAGAGTGATTAAAAAAAAAAATCTATCTGCAAAGACCTTACTATGATCAAAAAGAAAATCAAACCACAAAAAAGAGGAAGGTTATGCTGGAGTCAGATACTTGCTATCTGAAACAACTAGGATTTCTCATTTCTGGCTAATGTACAAACACAGTGATTTAGAAATTTTCTACACCTTTTGTGGCTTAGCAGTCTCAAACTGGACTGCATTGATGGACAGACTTTAATAAATGTTAGTGTTCAAGAATAACTTTGCAAAATCAGGTAATAACAATGGTTTTCTTCCCTCGGGATGCTTCTTGCAACCTGGTAAGAGCTTGGATGAAAACACTGGTGGCGGTATAAAGGACACAGGTCTCTCACAAACTCTGTGAGCTGGTGTGTTGCTGCTATGAAAGGATCCAAAAATAGAAATTTTCAAAACTATCAAGACCTTCATAAAGCAAAGCATGTGACAACTTCAAATCTTCTATACAGATCATTTAGCAGACTTCACTGATATACCAGTAGCTTTCAACCTTAGCAATTATCTCTTCAGCCATGAGTTATAAAATAAACGAGTATTTTTCATGAGGGACTTGTGAGAACAGATTGACATCTCTGGAAAGTATTGGTTTATCTTTTCCAGTAAGTAAGTGATATAAAATGAAAAATTCAAAGCCATAGGCTCTCTTAGGATCCAGTACAGTGTAGAACTGTTTCTTCATTTTTTTTTTTCTTTTTATGGGCTCTCCCTTTTTCTCCTATATGTAATGGGCTACTTCCATTCAGATAAATTATGTAGATACACATCAGTGGTAAGTGAAACTGCCATTTGGAATGTGTGAAATGTTCATTAGTAACTTCAAAATCATGTTAATTAAATTCATCTTCCCAGAAGCAATTAAATATTAGGTGTTTCATTAAAAAAAATTTAAAAGTTTTGCCATCAGAGGTCTTAATTGTTCTAGAACAATTATTTTTTTTTTTTTTAATTTTTCAAATTTTGGTTTCTTAAGAGATTTGAGGGTAATGGTATTTGTTGGTATTACTAATTTCTTTGTCTAACTAATGATAGCTCTAATTTCTGAGTTATGTGGGATTGTATTGTTAAGAACTGAAATAAACCTGTAAAAATATTAAGCTTTTAATTTTAAAGACAAAATTAATTTTGGATTTCATGCTGTTAATAGAAATGCTTTAAATTTTTCTTAAGCTTTCTATTTCATCATCAATACTTTCTTGGAAAGAAGGTTGTATGGAAGGTTGACAAAATCTGAAATATTTTTTAACATCTGTTGCAAAAACTTGGTATTTAGAAACAACATAATCACATAGTGTGTTGAAAGCTCTTTACAAATCTGTGTGATTTCTATAGTAGTGAAAACAAGTAACTGAATTTATGTGTCTCCGAGATCATAAATATAGAAATATACAGCAACTTTGTAAGAAGTAACTACAGGAACTTTGGCTTTCTCCTTAAGCCTGACTTGTGCACTGAATCCTCCACCATCAGCCCAAAGAGGGGCTACTACAGCTACAGGATCTCCCCCTTCCCCAAAAATGTCAGCCCTCCTCACTGCAGCCTTTATGAATGAAGTAAATTTGTCATTTCCCACATGTTTGCATCTCCCTACCTACTACCCACTATGTCTTGAAGTCTCTCTTCCAGCTCTGGGCCACTGGAGTTTATAAACTGTTCTAACAATGTCAAAAATGAAAAAAGGGATCAAGGATCCAGTTCAGTTTTTAATATGGGTGTCTATCAAGGACAGGCTATTAAGGAAAAGTAAACAAATTATTGTAAGAGATCAGTCTGACTTCCAGCCGCAGAAAGAAATCAAGGAGGAAAATGGGAAGAGCATGGAAAAACTTGTTTGCTGTAAATCACCAGCTACTGGAAAACTGCAGGCAACTAATTTGCTCTTTGAAAGTCATTGTGAGACAAAATAATAGACAGCCTAGAATAAGTTGTATCACAGCTTCCCACCCTTGCCATTTAAATTAAGTAGGTTTATTTCACCTTCTCACAGCTGTTTAAATCATAAATGGCAAAAGGAAACATATCTGGAACAGAGGAATATAGCCACACTGGTGCTGCAGTGCTGCAGTCTGGAAAGTAAAGCAGTGGAAGGGTTAGTTCAATTTTAGTGAGTCATCTGGGAGATGATTCCCCTTTGTGCAACACAGGGAAGAATAAAGGAGATACCAGAAACTGCTTTCAGTCAATCATTTAAATGGTTTTTGTATTTTAAAACATTCAGAATCTCACTTTAACTCTACAATAATTGTAGCACTTTAACCCCTGCAATCTTCCTGATTTTGTTTCATAATAGTTTTATCCCATCAGCTTGTTTTTTGTTTCTTTTCACTTTCCTTACTGTAATTTTGAATTGAATTTAATTTGGAGCAAGCTCTTGAGGAGCACTTATCCTTAAAATGAAGTAATGGTTTTTCATTAATGGTTACAGTCAGATCACTGGGTTTAAACCTTATTTCTGTAAGGAATTTGCAAAAGATTAGTTTACCTATATGTTGAATATTAGCCTTGCTTGGGTTAACAATCACTCTTTTCCCATGCAAGGAGTGCAGTCAATAAACAATGAATTGTTCTCATAGCCAAGTTTTATTTACATGAGAACTACAGGTCTGTCTTTGTTCACTTATTTCCTTTCATGTTTTGTTTTATATAAATCTGTCTTCTGAAGTTAGCATTCTAATAAAACAAATATTTATTCAGGTAAGGATAGGAGTGATATAATTCACTGTGAAGATTACTCTAAGCAATGAATAACAACTTCAATACACATTGAATCACCAACAAAAAATTTCATTGCATTACTGAAAATGTAGATTAACAGCATATCTTGACCACTTATAATGCTTCTAAATATCTCAACCAGAGAAAATTAAACATTTTCTTTTAATAATTTCTGCAAAAGGATGTATATTTGCAAGAAAATATAGTTTCTAGTTGAGATCTGCATAGTTGATAATATAAATAAATATTTTGGAATGACCACCAGTTTTTCTTCACTGAGGATGCAGACCCAGTTACTCTTATCTCTAGACAAGACTGCTTTTATAGGTCAGTATTGAAGTGCAGTGGTGCAGCACAAGGCAGAGCTACTAACAGAATAATAAAAGATTTTTGTCTCTGGAATTTCATTAGAAAAAAAAAGGATTATTGTGGAATTCTTGAAGTCTAAGCATCAAATTTAAAGCTAAATAGAGAAACAAGGAATTAAAGCAAAATTTTTTCTAGCAAATATTTAGTATGTAAGGAACTAATTTTCCCAGCTTTTCCTGTTTATGTCTCAAAACTGGAGACATTGGTTCAGCTAGAGGTTTCAATGTCTCATGTAATTATCATATTTCATCTGAAGGTCTGAACATTTTTTGTGTGGTTTCTTTATTTTATTTGCCTTATTTTAGGGGAAAAATAGTTTGGGTTTTTTGTTGTTATTGTTTTCTTGGTTTTTTTTAGTTTATATATTCTGTTTGAATTTTCTGGTGCTTTTAAGTCATTAACTCATTTTTGGATAATGTTAAAACTAAGTTATGATCACGATAGTACAGTGATAAAAACCTCAGGCTTTTGATTCTGGTATTTGTACTTCTCTTTTGTTCACTGCACTGTTTGAAAATTATTAATTATTGCTTCAGCCTATGGTTAGTAAAATAAAAGCTCTGAACTTAAAATTTCTATCCAAACCCTTTGGTGATCCACCAGTTTGTTAGTTGTCTTTGCCTAGAGATCACATTAATGCATGTGGAGGAATGTGGCTGAAAGACATTTGGCCCCAATTTTAACAAATATGTGGGGCATCATAATTTCTTTTTTTCATGCTGTCTTTGTTGAAATAAAAGTTGGTACTTCATGAGACAAGAAAGGAAGTTACCTATAAATCTACTGACAATTCCTATAACATAATTTGTGCCCGGCAAGTGAAACCGAGATACATTTGTTGGTTGTCATGTGATTGCTTGTGTTGATCTTGCCCTGTCAAAGCTGGTGCATATTTTGACTTGGCAGTGAAGGGGTGAATATGCAGCCTGTGTTGCCAATTATTGCAATTTACTACATAGGTGAAGGAATAACATCTCAAGTAGTCTGGAATACAATCTCAGATAAATGAAAACTGGTGGGCAAAGGTGAAACAGTTTTGGCTAAGAAAAAGTTTCAATTTTACCCCAGTAAAGATTGTCTTCTATAGACAGAAATATTTTCAATTGTGAGTGAGAATGAGACATAGTGATAAAGTGGGTATCTTAGGGTATCATAGGATAAGTGAAATACTGGAAATACTAGGTGGAAACCAGATCTTGGATTTGGTTGAATCCAAGCTGAAATCTGGATGTCCTTCCTCTTCATTTCATTCAGAGAGTAAACAAAAATGCTGCATTTCCTAGAGAAAAAAAATTAAATTCCTGGAGCTAGACAATAATCAACAGCAGAAAACTTTACTCTTTTTTGCACCTGTTATTTTTATTGGAAACTCCTATTTGTAGAGCACAAGGCAAAGGGAATATAAAAAGTGAGATAAATGAAAACATCATGACTAATACCTTCAAATACTAAAATGGACTGTATGCAGGAAACAGGAGAGATTTCTGAGACCTCATACTTCAAAAAGGTTGTTGCTCCCAGGCAGATACTGAAATTGCTCCTTCAGGATGTCTTCTTATGGTTGAAATTTCTTAGTACTTCTGGGGTCTGGGGCTTTGCTTGCTGATGTGATTCAGGAGAAAAAAAAATGCTGCTATGGTATAGCTGTTAACTATCACAACTGAGTGAATACAGAACACAAAATACAGAAAAATATCTTTAACTTCAAATAGAAAGGGTAAAATTTTAAAAAGTCTTAAGGGGCTTGTTGTTGCAGAGTTGAAAGCACAGGCTATTTTTTACTGTAACTGAAAAGTGGCAAATTCCAATTAGGTTACTCCAGAAGTTTTCCATTTCTGAAGGACCCATGTGCAAATAGTTTCAGTTTACTTAAGGCTTTGATTCCACCTTTTCAAGAGAAGAGAGTTTTATAGAGGATCTGGATGATTTGCCTTGATGAGACACCTAGCTGAAGCTTTTTTTTTTTTTTTGCATTTCTTAAATGTCTTCTGATTAAAATGAATAAATGAAATCTAGTTATGTGTTTCTTTTTACCTAAGCTTGTGCATGTGAAATTCAGTACCTCGATTAGGCTTGTCACATTAAACTCTACAAGCAGTTTTGAGAGCGAGAAGCAATCCATTCCATCTGACTAAGATCAGTGACAGTAATTTTCCTCTGAAAGTGAGGTTTTGGCTTCTCCAGTCTGGCACAGTTATCTTTTAATCAGCTGAATCCCTCCTAAGTGACTATTTTGCAGCACTAAGATGCTGACTATTTAAGAGGATTATAAAGTATTTGTGGATAGTTCACATTTAAGTGTTCTTATATTTCATTTTTTGAAGTGATTTAGAATAAATTACTTCTGATGAACTTTAAAATATGTTAACAGGTTTAAAAAGACTTGCATGTTGAAAATTTATATGTAATGAAGAGCTTCACTACAACTGAATGGAAGTTTGTCAGTTTGAAAAATTAATAAAAGTGTACCTTTTCTTGAAAATAGGCAAGTCTTAAGAAGGGTGTAAGTAGATTGGAAAAAATCCGACCTGCCATTTTTTTCTCTGATTACTGTACTAAAGAACATCTAAATACACCAGCGATCAGAGAATTTACATTGTGAATTCCTTATACATATAAATTAGAAAGCGTTCTTGGTGCTCAGTGCTGTATCTTGCAACTAAATGTTGTAGCTAAAATGACTGGTTGCATTTCTCAAATTCTTAGCTGTAATATAAGATGACCAAACCAGTCTTCAGTATGCTATGCTGTCAGAAAAATTCTGGGTTTGGAATTTTTCTGTTTTCTGGTATCCAGGTTTGAAACTGAAGACGGTTGCAGGCAACAAAATTAGTGTCATGTTCATAAAGTTGAATGTGTAAATATATTTTTTTTTCATTTATAAATTTGCAGAAGTGTCACAGCTATAATCCCAGAATTAAAATTTGCCATAGACAAAGGTATTTTCAATACTAGCTTTGTTGAAAACAAACATATACAATACTGCCTTTTAAATTTTTTCTTTAATTTAGAAGGGGAAAACCAACATTTACATTGCTCCTTTTTCTGTAGCATTTATTAAAATAAACCCAAAACATATTAACGTGTTGTTTTCATCCAGTTTCACTCTAGATGCATTTAATCAGTTGAGCCAAAGTACATTAAAAAAGGGGGAGAGGAGTGCCATTGCATTTTTATTGTATTCTTTAATAAGACACTTGAAACTAATGCCTGTTCATTTAGTCAGTGATGATTCTGTTCTAACTTGAGTTTGTTGTACAGCATTTTGCACTAAAACAATGGGTAGAATTATTCTTTTCTTTTGAGGTGTGTGGGGGCAGTGAGCACAGAATAAAACCCAACAAACTAAAGAAACCAATTAAATCAGAATTCCCTATAGTGACAGACACTGAGACCCTTCCCTTCTCCTGTCTTATGAAAGGAAGAAACAATAGCTTGAATGTAGGTCCTTCTTTGCTGTGGCATTTTGAAGTTCTCACATGCTGAGACCTTTAAAAAGAAAAGAAAGCAAGGTAGACATATATTTTAAATGTTTAAAATGTAGAAATTGTTTCCTGTTTCCAAACTTTACTTTGTTTTCCTGAACTTGCATTTTTCCACCTTGTATTTAGGGCAGAAATCACAGCTTATATCTCAATAGGCATTATGGTCATTCCCAAGACCTCAGTTTTTCTATCCATTATCATTTTTTGGATGTCACAGAAATTTTACCAGTAACAAAGAATGAACACACTGAAATAGTAGGTAAAGGTGATTTAGGTTTGGGTTTTTTTTTTTCAGTTTACTTTTAGATTGAAATGGATGACTTGTATTTCTTTTTTTGACAAGCTAGATGATATACTCTAATAGCTCTTTCTGAGACCTGTGCTAGGTATGAATAGAATTAAATAAATCCAGGAACTGCAACGAAAACTAATGGGAACAATATATTATTATATTACTAGTATACTGTTTCTAGGCTTAGTCTTTGGCTTATATTTGTCTGCTTTAAGTGACACTTTATTAGTTGCTTCTTCATGTTCTAGGAGTCAGTTTAGTTATTATGAAATAACATCAATGTCCATAGGTATATTATTAATTTTGTTATTTATTATCAGTTTTGACAAAAAGTCAGTGAAAAATAGGTGGCTAAAGAATGCAAACTGTGAATTAAGCTTTTTTCCTTCAACAAATGTTCTTCCTATTCAGATACTGTAATATTTTTTATGGATTTCATATCTTTAGAGAAGAAAACAAAGTATTTTTTTAAGCCAACTGTGAATTCATAAGGAAGTGAAATTAGGAAAGACTAAAGTTGCTTACAGCAGAAAGAGGAGAAAATGTTTCGAAATAGTATCAGATAAAAAAAATAAGCATCAACACTGAGTCAAAATAATTAAAAGTTAATTTAAGTATCTAATGCAAAATATAAAATAATGTTTGCATACATGTAGCAGAGGTTTTGGCCAATCTAGATGTAATAGACCATTTCTTTTTTGGTGAAGATACTTAAAATTGAGAAGGAAAATCTGATCACAGAGATCTAATTTGTGAGGTTATGTTGATGCTGACCTGGCTTTGAAAAATTAGAGGCAGGAGATAATTGGACTACTTGGGTTTATCTGATATATAGGGATTGTTTGCTTGTGTGTATAGGGTGGGGTCTTTTTTTGAGGTGAAAAGCCTAATAAATGTCAATGCCTAATCACCAAAAACAAAGTGTAGTTCAACAAGAAATACATTTCATTAAAAAAGAGTCAAAATTTGTACTTTTAAGACATTGTACTGATTAAACAGAACATTAATATAATATTTGCTTTTTTATGCATTTATTTGGCTAACATTGTAATTGGTGTAACAGAACTCAGAATCTGGATTCTACATCACTGACTACAGGAAACTATTTCCTTCCCCGGAACTGTCTCATATTTTCACTCAGGTTCCAGCTGTAGAAAGGAAGGGCATCACTTAAATGACTGAAAACTCAAACCAAGTACCTCTGTTGAGGTGGTGGGTTTTATTCACTTTGGGTTTTTTTTTAAGTGCAACAGAAGACTTTATCCTCTCAGTTGCCCTATGCATTTTACTCCCTGACCACTATTTCCTGCATTACAAACATACTTTAATCTTTCTTGACCATTGTCCACAAATTTCTTCACCTGCCTTCATCCCAGGTCTTTCCTTGTTTCATGTCTGTTGTTGCATTTGCCTTTACTGTATATTGATGGTATGATATCTGTTGCCTTCTGTTAGACATGCAACACATGCAGAGGTTGCTCTTTGAATATCTGCAATTTCAGAAATCATACATAAAATATAGGAAGAAGGAAATCAAACAGTAGTATTCTTTTTTGTGCTGAAGAGGAGGTGACTCCACGTGGATGAGGAAATATTGGCACTGGTCAGGTGTTGCATCCTTAACTTCAGAGAACAATGCTGCAGTAATTCTCTCCTGGTTCTCATTGTCATAAAGACTGTGAGTCTTTTACATGTTTTCCTGTCACCACTTTTGCATTGTCTCTGTACCTGACCATTTCAAATTTATTGGATATGTTCTTCTTGTCTTTTATAGCCTGTAAATAAACTTCCACACAGCTGTGAAGACTACATTCCTTTAATCACCAGTAACTTACCTCCTTGGCTTGTGATTTTACTCTCAGAGAACTCTTTTAGCATCCTGGACTTCTATTATTAGGGATTTCTGCTGAACTAGAATTATTCTTGTCATTCTGAAGACCCAGTGAATAGAATCCCATGTTTACTTTACAGTAGCACTAACACCATGTCTTTTTTATCCTTTTGTCTTGTATCTTGCTTCCTCTCCTCTTCCCTCCCCTCTCTTTTCTGGCCTCAATTATCAGATGTTATTGAATTTGGAAGTAATTCTGGCAATAAGAAATCGTATTAAGGATCTCTCCAAAAAGGGTTTAGAGTGATTATGTTAGCAGACTGTCACAGGAATGATATTCCCCACATCAAGCTACTGTCTGAACCCCAGAGCATTGCTGTCATTGAACACAACCTGTGACATATGGACACACTGCTTCACTTAAATGCTAGGGGAATAAGACATCTTTAGACAAAATAGGAATATGGTCTGTTCAAGACTTAGAGGCTTTACTTTATTCTTTATGTTTAATATATTCTATAGTCATTTCCACAGATAAGCAATACACAAACTTGATTATTATAAGCAATGATCGCCTTTATTATTTTGTTATAATTTATTGAACAGTTTTCCGTAGCTGTTAATGAGAGAAGGCAATCAATAGCTCTCAGAAAACTTGAAGTTCACTTATACTAGGCTCCTTTTATACTAATTTATTTTTGATGTATGATAAAATCTATAACAAGCAGCAAAATGCATTTGGAGAATTGAATCCCTGTATTAGCATAACTGTAACAATGACTGCAAAAGCAGATCCTCAAAGTGTTAGCAGTATCCAGGATTACTTTTTTCTGCTCTCCATTGAATATATGCATTAAAGGTAGTTGCTTTTTTAAAGAGGAAAGTAATTGCTTACACTTTGCTCTCTATGATGTTCTGTGTGAACACTAATCAGTCTCAGGGAAACTCACAGTGCTCTGGCTGATCTGAAGCAGAGAGAATGAAATACTCATTAGATGTGCATTATCTACATTGTTCAATACAATAACTGTTGGGAAGCAGGCAAAGAGGTAGCAATAGTGTTTTCCTACAGCTCTTTATGCAGTTAAAATAGCTTAAATAAGGAAATAGAAAAGATACTGTTTCTGAGAAAGCCATGGATTTTATCTTCACTGTAGCACTGCACTGCTTGAGCTCTTGATTCTGATGACACTGCCATAATGTGATTTTAAGAGTAGTTCCTTGCCATGATAAACATCGTAATGTAACATTAATAAGCTATGCAGCCATTCTATTATTCTTTAAAACTGGTCTTATATAATTCTTTAATTTATAAGGTGAGCTGCTACATGGATTAGCTACATGGTTGAGCAAATCAAAGACTAATAGCTGGAAAAGATTTTCAGAGCCTCCTGTTTTCTTCTGGTCATCAGCATAAATGCTTGTGTAATTTGACATGTTGATGGTCCATAGGTGGATGTCACTGTCACGTTTAACGATCCACAGTTTGCTTTTTCCTCAGTGTATAAACCAGAGTTTGGGAAAACTGGCTGTGTTACCTTCCTTGGGCTGTGATGTGTCTGCTCTCAAGGCAGACCTCTGGGAGCTGAAAGGTGCTCAGAGGTGTCTCTTGCTTCATCAAGACTGCTCTGGATAAATTACTAGGACTATAGGTTTGTTTTCTTTTTCTTTCTCTGGGAACTTTATCCAACATCTTAAAACTTTCAGAAAATGGTCACTGACATGCAGGGAGTGGGACATTATCAGTTAATGGTAATAACTAAATTAAATTAATGATAATAATTAATAATCAGTGTATGACCATGTCACTATACATTGTGCTGTCAGCTACGTTGAACTAGGGTAAAGCTTCCTTCAGCTTTTACCAAGGGCCAGTGGAAATAATTTTTTTCCTGCTCTGGTGGTGATTGTGCAATAGACAGCTAATACGATGTATTTGAGCTTTATAGGTCCTGTTGACTCCAAGTAGTGGAATGTAATGTGAACACTGGTAACTTAGCATCCCGAATATTAAGAATTTTCATATATAGGGAGAATAAGGAAATAACACATGTATGGGAAAGTGTTACATCTTTGCTAGTAGGAAAAGGAAAAACAAAATAAAACACTTCACATAGAAGATGTTCTTGGGGAGGATGAGACTATTGATAAATGACTGCATTTATTTATGACACCAAAAAAAGAAGAGCTAGTAGGATCATCTTTGGCATGAATAATAGCTCCGACATTGGAAAAGAAACATAATCATGCCATAGTGGACATGTTGATTTAGATTGCTTCTTTATAAGAAATCAATAGAAGTTATATCATGAAAAGTGTAGCAGGTTTGATAAATGCTTCTCTTTTGTACCTTTCATCTTTAATAATTTAAAATGTGAAATTCTCAGTAAATTAAGTCAGTGATTACTAGAATATGTTCTAGTTGACTGAATTTAATTAACAGTTGTTATTGCAGTAATGTCAGAAGCCTGTGAAACATCATGATAAGGAATTTGCATCAGTTGTCTGTTTCAATCACTCAGCAACAATATAAAAGTGGTTATGTTTTCAAAATCTCAGAAATGCTTAATCCTGGTTTTCAAGATGTTTTATCTGCAAGGGGGTTTCCTCCTGCTCTGAGCACTTGTACTGGTAAATGCCTTCAGTCACACACTTCTGAGGGAAAGGCTTAAATAGTCAACAAATTTTATCCTTCCCCTCATTTTGACAGAAAGCCTTTATATGTCTGCTATTTAAACCATTGCATTGACAAGTTTCTTACTGAAAGCAGCAATTTGATTATTTTTTTAAGTACCACACAGTTTTCTGAAACACTCCTGGGTGACAAAGTACCTATTTAATGGTAATTTGGAGGGTTGGATTAGAATACTTCTCTGTTTGGGCCATATTAAGTAAGTAGATTTTTTTGCCTGATAAAGGTTTGGTTTCCTCTATAAAAATTTGAGAAAATTACAGAATTATACATTTTGAATATTCTGTTGAATTACATGCAGATTCACTTGGGAAGCAGGCAAAGAGGTAGCAATAGTGTTTTGATGAGGTAAGGTCTTCCATGAAACAAAATTTTCTTGGTAGCCTTTGCCTACTATATGTCTCTATAATTCAAGCGGAACAGTAGAAAATTATGAAACTGTTCTACTTGTAGAAGCAGAGAGAAAAAAAATCTTGACCTTCTATTTTCACAGATTTCAGTGATTCCAATATCTAATTGAAACACAGTAACAAGAAACAAATGTTCCCACCACGTTGGAGCAGATGATAGAGCCCTAGGGGCTGTGGTGTCTGAATGAGCTGTTTTAAGTTTTCAGCAAGTGAGATTTCTGTAAAAGAGAAAGTTCTCTTAGTTAAGATGTAATGCAAAACTTGGCCAAAAGACAAGAAAAAAAAAAATACACTATTCCTATCAGTGAAAAAATAGAAGTCATGACATAAAGATATCTTTTACCTATATCAAATAATATTTGCTGTGGGATATGCCATAACAGAAATCTGGATACTGACAGCTTTCATATAGTGGAGATGACCTCCTTTCTGAGTGCCAGGATTCTGCTCAAATGTTTCAAGAGTTCTTGGTTTCTCAGCACCATGGAGAGCTAACACGGCCTCAGGCTTTCCCTGAAATCTCTCTCAAATCAGCTGTCATACCCAGTATGCAACATTAAGTTGCCAGGTTAACTAACGTACTGCGACTTCTCCCAAGTTCCAGTAGCATCATGTGAATGCTCTTCTCAAAGTTCAGATGATTGCAGAAATAAAAGAAAAAAACAAAACAAAACTAACGAAACCCAAAAAACCCCAAATAAACAAAACAAAAAAAAAAACCATAAAAAAACCCAAAACAAAAAACAAACAAACAAAAACAAAACAAAAAAACAAACACAACATCAAAGAAAATAACCCAAAGCTTCCTGGGTAGATGATGAAATGTTACAAGCACATACCTATTTTTTGAGGTCATTCTCAGCACACAGAAGGGAGCTGGAAGGAGTTCCAGAAAGCTGTAGAAAAAGAATATGTTTATCTGCACAGGTGCATCTTCATCCACCTTATTCCATACACTAATGTGGACATATTTTGTTTTTGTGCTTACTTATCTTCCTTCCAAAATAGGTCCTTATCTGTTGGTGTGGTTAAAGAATGAGCTGGGATGGGTGACTGTGCCTCAGGGTGCCTGAAGAAGACCCCAAGCTCTCCCAGGGAGACAGTGCAGCCATAGGAGCTGGGCTGTGTGGGTTGGTGGCTACTGCAGGGACTTGCAGTATGTCAGGGTGGGACTGGCCTTTGTGGAACACCCAGCAGGGGAGGGAGAGTGAAGGAGCCTTTCCCCCATTTGTTTTGTGAAAGCCCTTTGGGTGGTCGTGCTTTACTGTCTCATTACAGTGTGGTGGGACATTGCTGTGTTTGTGTTCCAGTGTTACCCGTGTTCAGTGCTCACAGTATATGCTAAAAGGAAGAAAGGGTACAGCTAGATATATGAGTGCATATAGATGGCTAGATGAGTCATGAGTGAATTTTTCTACTTTACATCCAGCAGATCTTTTTGAGTAGCTCCATAAACCTGTTGTAATTATAGCCTAGTTTGTAAAAGGCTATGTCTATGGTAACTCACCATTATATAATTTAAATTTCAAAATTATGTCGTTTACACCTTTAAATTTTGAGGCCACAGATCTCATCTTTTGAGGGAGAGAACTGTTTTCTGGAAACTCAGGTTGGAGGGCAATAAATCCTTTAGAAGACAGGAATAAAGCTGGAGGTCTCATTTAGAGTAAGTAGCAATAGGGGTGTGCTTTCACCTGCAGGAAGATTAGATCCTTTAAATCAACTTCATTCTTACGGGTTTTTTTCGTGTTTGCTAAGAAGCAGAATTCATTCTAGACCATATGAAAGCCCTTCCTTTTGTTTTGATGTAAAGCCTTTGGGAGCTTATAAATCACAAATAACTTTGCTGTTTCACTTCATAGCTCCCACTTTCACAGTTCCCTGTATTCAGTATGTCATTCAAGGTGGATAGAGTTTCATCAGTCTTCAAAATGTGCAATGAAATAAATTCCCAATGTTTAATTTTTCACTGCGCTCAAAACTTCAGTAAAAAAGAAGAAAAGCAAGCCCAAAAACCAGATGGCTATTGGCGAGTATAAAGAAAAATCTATACTCATATCCAAAAAAAGCAAAATTTTAACTAGTAAGAGAGTGTGAATTACTCTTGTAGTTCATCACAACTCAGGGTTTTAAGAGAAGTCTTTGGTTTATAAAAAACAAAAAAAGACAAAGAGCAAACTAGTGCCAAATAACAAAGTATTTATTGTGAAGCTTCTTGTATCCTTTTGGAAGGAAGATATTTGAAATTTTTATTCTTTTGTTTACTATAACAAAATTTTTTTAATCATTGAAATACCCTTCACATTTTAGGGATAGAGGTTTTGATCAATGAGAGAACAAACTTTTGAGTTAAATAATTAAAGCTGTTAAGGATTTGACTAAACAGGACACTGATCTGTGTCATAGGAAATCCTTTCAAGTTTCCAGAAAAATAGGTATTTCACTGTCTCTGCAACTGGAAATAAATTGTCTTTCAGAGCCTGTTTCTTAGTGAAGTAATCCACTTTTGATAATAAAGGAACTATGTCTAATTATATTTAGATATGTTATCAAAATGTCCTCTGGCTGTCACCAGCTACTGTACTATTTGATCCTCTGTGTAACTTAGAGCTCATTTTATTCTTCATTATGGGACAGAGTAGTATTCATTTTGCCATTATTCTCATACTTTATATACATACTGTGTATACAGTAGTTTAATTTACTGCTAGCAAATAAATGGTCTGTAGAGCTTTAATCTTACACATAAAAACCGGTGTTGGCAATTTAGTCTTTCTACAAGTACATTCTTACTTCATTCTTAATATCTCTTTAACTATGATGTCAGGAAATGTATCATGGATTTTTTTAGGAAAAAAAAAACAACAAACAAGCAATCATAAAAATAAATTAAGTAACCTTCCTGAAGTTCATTTCAGTAGGCTCATTTACAACTCCATAATAAGACTGTACTATGGGGTAGAAGCAAAACAAAAAGGTTGCTATGGGCTTTTCAAAAGGCATATAGTTTTAAAATTCAATGTGTCAGCCAGGGAAAAGTAAGAGGAAAAAATGTAATTAAGAAATACACAGGATAAAAGAGACTACACTTGCAAGAGAGAGAAATTTATTCTCATCTGCTTTAGGACAAGTGGCTGATGTGACTACTTGCACAGCTTCTGTGGGTCATCATTTCATCCCATGACAATGGTTTATAGAGTAATTACTGTGTGTTGGTAGCAAGCTTGCATTCAGATGAGAAAAGGAAAAGTGCAAAATTTGCCCTATTTCAGGAATATCTAAGAAAACAGTGTCTAGATCTTATTCTTTTTAACTTATAAGCTTTTCCTGTCTAGATCTTATTCTTTTTAAATTAAAGCTTTTCCAGGCTCTGTCTCAAGCTCCAGAGATGATAAAAACTTTAAAAAGTTTCTTAAAAATATTTTCATAATATACTACTATACCTATGTTATGGTTGTTGTCCTAAAGGTCCATTCTGTGCTCCTGTTTGTGGCTTTCTTGTTTGTTTAGTAGAAGCAAAATAACCAGTTAAAGACCATTGTTTATCCTTGCAAAAGTAAGTGTAATAAAGGTACAGAAGGGTGGCTGCCAAATCTTGCACTGGCACAAATTGAAAAAGTATGATGATGACTTAAGTTTTAGCTTTCATATTTTCCAGATTCTGTACTGCATTGGTATATAACTCTGAACTTCATATAAAGTGCTAGCAAGTTCTCTTCATGGTTTAGTTAGACAAAACAATCCTTTCCCAGTTTGAGAACCAAGGACACCATTGCAGCTTCAGGCCCAAAAAGTGCAAACAGTGAATTGAGGAGAGCAACCTGGGAGAATGGGACTTCATAACCTGAAGCTGTAATTGGACAATTAACCCCAATACGTAAATGGACCAAAACTTATATAAGTGTGAAAATGTATGATCCATAGTCCCTCTTGGGTGAAGCCTTGGCCAGGCTCTTGTACTGCCCAAGTTGTATTCTTTGAAGGCCTTTTTAGTAAATACTTGCTTTATTCCTATAACACTGTCTAGCCTCTGTTCTAGGTGATGATCCCTTCTCCCTTCTCCTTGCACACAGAGTTGCTGACATCAGTTATTAAATTTAGAATATTTATTTTATCTTGTGAAGGAAGACACAGAACGAAGTGATTGTACTGTCTCTATAAAGTTCTGAAATTATTTATAGTATTAATTTAGCTTTTCTATTTCTTGCAACCAAAAGTATAATCTCATAAATGACTATGCTACTTAGCTATTTTGATATTTTAATGTTTAATCTAAAAATAATTAATGTACTGTGTAATTAGAATTTGTATTATTTAGGAACTGTTCAAAAATGTATTTACACTCTTTGTCATACACTCCATCATCAGTAATTATTATTTCATTCACAGAGTCAAGATTTCAGATCCAATGCAGCAACAGTTGGTGGTATAATCCATTTTCCCTGTTAATCTCCGTGACAGCAAACATTCTCATTCAGGAATGGCATCATCCATTTGCTTTCTTACTTACCCACAAATATTAAAAATTATTGTAACAAGTGAGATCTCATTATAAGCATCAGAGCAAATTTGAAACACAGATAAATACCAACGAAAAAAAAAAAACCACAAAGCCAAAAACATCCCTTGAAACAAACTCCTCAAACTGAACATGAACAGATTCAGCTTTTGAAGTTTCCAGGGACAGGAAAGAGGAAATATTAATCACTGTTCTGCTGCTACAATTTCTTGATGCTAGAGGACTAGAACAGGTACAAAATGTGTTCTTTAAGCACTCAGCTCTGCTTTTGAATCATAGGAGCAAGCACACAGGAATCCCAGCTGCTAGTCCGGCTCTAGGACTGCTTTGTTTTTGCAGCAGAGTTTTGGATTACATGCTTCCAGATTTTATTTTTTTTACTTTGATGTCAGTATATCAAAGAAATTCAGCCTGGACACTATATGGAATGGTTTGGGGTTTTATTAACTTCCTTTTTGTGAAGGGCTTTATTAATGTATTTTTGGTAACACATTTCATATGCATAGGTTATGTGTATAAAATTTATGAAAAAGTTAATATTTTCCTGTAGGGAAAAAAGCTCTCACATTTCATGTTTTCTGAAACTTGTTTGATAAGAAATTAGTGTTATAGAATTGCTGTCATTCATAGCAGGTTTTGGTTTGAATTCACTTTTAGTTTTGTAAAATTAATTGAATTTTTGTCCAGCTAGAGATAAATACTTCCTGACAGGTGATTAAAAAATTGTGATTCTATGGTACAGAGAAATAACTTCAATTATTGTTCTATTTTCAATATACTGCTTTTGTTGCAATAACATCAGTATGGATTGTCTAAAAGGGGAAAAAAAAAGTCAGTAGAGCTAAAACATACTTAAAGTAACAGGCAGTAAATAAATCTATTCTTGGTTTTCTGTCTTCATTCTGGAAAAAAATAACAAAAAGGAAAAGCCCAACCCCAACAAGAACAAATCCTAAACAGATTCTACACAAAATATTATATTGGCACACTTTTCTAAAATTTCAGATCAAAAAGATGCTATTGGATTATGAAGTCTCTGGGCATCAGAACCAGTGTCTGTTTTACTGTAGTGTCACATATCTTATGAATATTTAAATAGAAACACAGGATCATACAGCTTTCTGTAAATTTTTCTTTGCATCACAATATCTGTAAGGCTGCTCAAGACTTCAAAGAATGGCTAATCCAATTCTCTTCTAATACATTGCTCTGATCATGAGCCACCTTTGATTTTTGTGTTCTCACTGTGGTAGAATTTTGAACTTAATTCAATTTCTTCATTTTGGGTAATTTTTTATATAAGAGGTAAAATACTCTTGAGTCTGAAAATTAGCCTTCCTCTCAGAGATAATCAGGGTTCAGTTTGAGACTTAAAAGTCCTACATTTCAATATTTATGATGGTTGCAGCTTTTTCCAGAAGTTTTCCTGATCAGTTGGGAATAAGATGTTGTTGGTGAAGCTCAGCTTCTGCGGTAACAGTGGTGAAGAACATATTAGTGCTGCCATAAGCACTAAGCCTCCTACCTGTTATTCCTTTACTGATATTTTTGGACTCAAAAAAAATGTCCTTTAATATTTATTAAGACCTGATCACAGTTCTATCTGGTTTTGAAAAAACACTGACATTTAGGAGCCGGTAGCCACATACAGGTACATACATACAGCCACATACAGCATACAGGTGTAATTTTTCAGGAGAAAATAGGTTTTCATCAGAATTAGGATTCTAGGGGTCTCCCTTTACTCAAACTGAACTGCCTGGTATGAACCAAAGCAGAGAGGTGCTGCAAAAGTGAGCTGGAGAAAATGTGCCGTCTGTCAGAAAGGGATAAACACATCATATGCACAGAGAAATTAGAAGTCGGGGAAGTGAGAGACCCTTCCACTCACCCCAATTTTACAGAGCAGCTGAGTGCCATGAAGGAATATCAAGCATAGTCCTGTGCAGCATAACACAGGCCTCAGAAGTTACTCCTTGGCTAGGTGGCATTGCAAATATCAGAACTCATGCAATATAATTAAAAAAAAATAAAAAATTGAAAGTAGAATTCAGAAATATCTGCTTTGCCAGGACACATAAATATATCTGATTTTGCTATATGTAATCTTTAATATAGGCCAAAATACTGTCCTCAAACTGTCTTAAAAGTAAATGTTGTTTTTTTTTTGTTTTTTTAAAAAGTTAAAAATAGTCAAGGGAAAAGAAAACTATATTTTATTTCAGGAAGAACGGTATTTCACCAACAATTATAGCTTTTAGTATGCTGGATCTCAATGATATGTGATAGAATCAGCCATCTACAAAAATCCTCTTGAGTGTGGAAAACACTGTTCCAAAAATATACTAATATATCTCATTACTTTAAATTAATCATCTTTTTCTTCTTTTTTTTATATAATCTTGCTCTAAGGTGTAAAAAACCCCAAACCAATACCAACCTCACCCTCCCCTAACACCTAATATCATGTAAGATATTCATGGATCCTTTATTATGGAGTCATTTGGTTTCCTTATGGAAACCCTGTCTTTTTTGTTGATAATAAAAGGCTAAACAAAATTACTCAATAGGAATACATGTAATCCTAGTTGCTCAACTGTGACTCAGAGTCAAGGAATGGGATTATATTGATTAATTATTAAAAGTGACATAAGACTGCATAGTGCAAAAGATTGTTGTGTAATGTAGATGTATCATCCAAAGATTGCATACATCTATTTAAAATAATATCCCTTAAAGAAGCAGAAAAGGAGTTGTATAAACTATCAGTGAATTTCAAAAGTAAGTGGGTGGCTCTCCCTTGTAAACCTTCTTTAACAACATAGGTTTATAACCCCACTGCAGATAGAAAGAACCCTGGGGAGACTTTAATTTACAAAAATTAGAAAGATAACTGTAACTGTATTCTTTTTTTTTTTTAATGTTCCTTTAAATAAACATTTTATTTCAGGAAGTTATGTTGAAACAATTTTTTTTTTTTGGATGAAATGTTTCCTATGGATGATGATAATGACGCCTGTAAGCGATGTTGCTGTTAAGTTCAGCCTGTGTTCCTTCCAATGCCCGGTATGGATGGAACAAATATTTTCAAAGATTTCTCATTTTCCAGATCATTTAGCTACTCTTTGCAGGGTGCAAACTAATTAGGCTTCTTCATAGAGGTCTCTGTTTTTCAATATACGAAAGCCTTTTTCTGTGTTGTACCTCAAGTTGCCTGCTTGTACCTATTCTAGATACTCTATGAGCTTTTAAAAATCCATCTGGCTACTGAAATAAATCATGAGCTCAGAGAACAGCACTTGGAGTTACTGCCAACATAGCATGTACTAATCTATTTAAAAAATTTAATATTTTGTATTTTTCATACTTTCAATGACGCACTTCAAAGAAAACTTTAAATACTCAGGAATATCGCACTGTGGGTCTTGGACATCTGTGAACACTTTTGTTTGTAAGTGATAGGTAGCACCTGTAAGTTTTTAGCACTTATTTTTAGCTGTATAAAAAAAATACATTATATGATTTTTTTTAAAAAAATACAAAGTGACTGCATACCTACCACTAACATATGCACCAATAATTTATGGATAAATGCACACATTCCCCTTTGTCCCCTCTCCACCTCCAGTATGTTTCTGTACTTGTGCAACTTAACAGTTTTCTCAGGTTAATTTCAAGTGTATGAATGCAGTGTGCATTTTTCAGGTATCATAGATACAAACGACTTTAGATGAAGAGAAAAAATAACCACAGGAACATGACACATCATGTTAGTGCAATTACAGCTTCCAGTCCCCTTCCAGCTATCTTAGGGATAGTTCACTTATTTTACAAGACTTTGTCTTACATCCTATAAACTCAGTCTCTGTGCTGTCATCTCAATTTTTTTCAGTCCTGGAGAAGAGCAGTTGTATTTATCCTTTCCTCCACAATATTTTTACTATGAAAAAAATCTGAATGTTTATGGATAGAAAAAAATATTATATATATATATATATTTCTATAGAATACATTTCATTCAAAACTTCCCATTCTGGAGGTAAGTTTTTTCCTGTATGCTTAACAATACTAGGTGGAAGGTGCACACTTTATGAAGTGAACGTATTCTCTTTAGAAGTGGGAAAAAAATCACAGTTTATAGGGGTTTAATTAATCTATCTAATGTTGATTTCTTTCTTATCTATTTACACCCTGTTTCTCACTGTATGGAAATCCAAGTACAAAGGCAAAATTGTCCTGGAACGTACAAAGGTGAGAAGATAGCCCAGGTTTTGGTTTAGTCCTAAAGTAGCACACACCCACATCATGGAGGAAAGGTTCATCCAGCCACTGGGTGTGTCTAGGAAGGAGCTGTTAAAATTTGCTATCCCATGAAGACTGTAAACCCAAGGCAAGCAATCAATTCCACCAATACTCTCAGCTTTCTGGAAGATTAAGATTTTTATGTATTCTGTAATCTTGGACTGCTTTGCTTTATGTCTGATCAAGAAAATACTCAAGATGAACTCTGAAAATGAAGACCCTGAGCATCTTTCCTTGATGTTGCTCTGTCATAAACTTGTTTCAATTCAATCCCTTGGCTCACAGTGATGCAGCCCACTAGCAGATAGCCTTGACTCAGTTCTTCCAAAGCATGTATGAGTGTTCCTGTTATCTGCAGGAGTACAGTGAATCTCAGGATGCCCTGGCTGTGCCTGTCCTCAGCTCTTGCTGGGGTAGAAGGTGGTGTATTTGCTGCTCCTTACCCTTAGTTTTCAGTAAGGAGAAGAGTTCAAGAAGAAAATGAGGAGGATGCTCCAGGCAGGTCTGCAGGAAGCGTGATGGTAAATTCACATAGTGGATCACACACTAGATTTTTACCTGGAGATCATAATATGAACAAAAAAAAAAATTATTATTAAATTTATTAGACATACTGTGCATATTTTCTGGTGAGCAAGCTGAACATATATTAAAAAAAAATATCCCCCCAGAATAGGTTCTTTTTCAGAATTCTTAATGATTAGACATTAATATTTAGGTTGTCAATAAAGAGCTCCTTCAGTGTTTTTTCTCCTGATGTGTAGAATCTTTGTTATTTTGATCAATGATATAAGTAATGAAATATAGTTCCTGTTCCCTGGATAGCTGAATATATCTTAGGAACCAAATAATATCTCAGGTGTTAATCACTATAAAGGTGAGATTCATTTATCCTAAGTATCCTGAAAAATTAATTTAAAATATGCTTTCCTCATTAAATTTCTTCTCCTTTACCAGAGTCAGTCCTCTACATAAAAAAAAACCAAATGCCTTTAAACCAAACTGAATATGGTGCTGATAAAATTACAAAAAGTCTTTATTAAAGAACTGAAGTTTTAATGTTAAATTGATCTGTTTTTCCAAGTAATAATTACAAATAGAGGACTTTGTTACTTTTTCATATGGTGAACTTGACTTATTCTATTATAAGTTTTGGGCAGGAAAAAAATAGAACTGTAGTAAATAACTATTAGAACATATTTACAAAACATATTTTCTGATTTTTTACTGAAAAAAATTTCAGTATTATTTTTCTTTGTTGTTAAAACTAAGGTGACAATTTCTAAAATGTAGTCATTTAATGTATTTGATTTAAGGGTACCATTTTTTTTTAATGAAAGCTTTATTATAAAGTGGAGATAAACAAAAAGCAGTCAACTCTCTTCAATTTTTTCATGGATTTTTGAGAAATGTTAGCTATGTGTTTCTCTGTATTGATGACAGGATTTATGTGAAATATAAATTATGTAAAAAAGGTAAAGTTTAAGTAAATAAAATCATGAAAATCTAAAGTTAAATAGTGACAGTACAACTGGTATTGTCCAGTAGAATTGAAAGCCTAATGATTTTAAATATTTGGTTTCTATCTGTAGATAGTGTTACAGAACTAAGGGACCAGCTGTAGAAGAAATTATAGGAAGGGAAAAGAGCCAGTCAGTGAATTGGATCTAATATCCATTTGCAAGTTGATTAGACAAGTTATAGACTGGTGGTTGCAAATCAGATTGCTGTAGTTAACATACAGCCTTAAAAGGAAGTGTTATTTGTACAAGGGCAATCTTATGCTTTCCTTGTGCACTGGAAAAAGCAGCTGTGTATGTCATGCCCAATATTCACTGTTTGGAGTAGGGCACTAAACAGAAGAGTGGAGAAGGATCATTTGTATTTAATTCTTTTATTTACCACATGTCAAAGGAACTAAACAAACAAAACTGCAGAAAGAAACCCAAACAACAAACCCCAAACACCCCCTCAAACACATTTCTGCAGTCTCCTCAGCCCGTGATGATAAAATATATTAAAAAAAAAATAAGCAGATCCAAATTTTTTGGATAGTAATGTTTATTTAAGAAAGGGAAAAAAAAGAGCATTTTCTATGACTTGAGAGTCGTCTGAGTACATTTTGTACTTGGAATGCATTTACCTGGCATAAGCTGTACCACTTAGGTGTTACTAACTTTTACAGTTTGTTTCTTTCTTAGTTCTCAGTTTGAATTTATTTGACAGAAAATGAAATTTGCTTGGGTGAACCAGATACAAAATTTAAAAAGACAAATCTTGGCAATGTTAGAACAGGTTGCAATTTTGAATGTAAAAATTTTTCTGTTTTTTAATATACATACAAGCAAACAAGAACAAAAAGAACATTTGTAACTAACATAAGGTAAAATTTGAACCTCTATATTTTTGGGGTATGTCTTTTATGTGGAAGCAAAGTGGTTATGTAGAGTTCTTCCATTATGGAGAATGTCTCGCAATGTGCTGCTTCTGGGACCTCCCCTTGGTGCCTTTGACTGTGCAGCTGAGGGAATTAGGCTGTCCCATGTAAGCTGAAAAGAACCTGAGCGTTTAAGGAAACACCTTGTCTAGAAACGAACAGCCTAGACACCTTGAGATCTTTTCTCAGTCTGGACATGTCCCCTCTTTCCTATTCCATAAAGAGGAGGACACTGAGAACTGCAGGTCTTGAAACCAGAATCTGGGCCTGAAGGATGGTTCCCTGTCTGCTCAGGCTCCCTAGTGCAGAGCTAGAGGACACACGGCTCCTCTGCTCTGCTGCCAGATGCTGCTCTTGCTTTTACTCATCTAAATTTATTTAGCAGCAGGGGACTCACACCTGCTGATCCAGAACGCTCATCTCAGTTAAACTGCATATAGCTGAGGTTCAACATAATGAAATAGTGCACTTATTTTCATTTGAAGCTCATGCCAGTGTTGCAGCCAAATTTAAAACATTTTTCTCAGTTCGTAAATACGCAGAACTGAATTGTTCAAAGCCCTGCTTCTTGGAAGATTCATGTTTGTGCATAGCCTCAAACAATTAATAGTCTTGCTGAAATCAATGGGACTGCTGATTTTCATCCTGGCTCCTCTGAAGACAATTTCAAATTTCCCACTGACTTCAGTAAGGCCAGGCTGCTCTCAAAATATTTTATATACTGCATGCTGGGTAATAATGAAAAGGGATGCAAGCTTTGTGAAACTAGATGGATTTTTTACCATGGAAGTTTGTTTTGGTTTGCTTTTCTTGAGATAGGATGATATACTATAGCATTCAAATAAACATACAGAGAGTAAGGCTTTAGTCCTGCTTCCATATTTTTGATTTTTTAACCTGCACTTGCTTTGTTGTTTTACAGTTTAGCCCTTCATCTTTTGTATAGGCATTTGTTTTCTGTGTCCCTCTAGTAAAAGATGTACTCCTCACGAAGGAAAATGGCTCTGATATCACATTATGGACAAAATGATAGCTCAGATTCCTCAGTACACAATCCCCCCTCAGGTTTATACCACTGATAATACTATTTATTCTCATTTTATGCTTTCCTCTTCAGCCAGCCTTGGAGATCCGACTTTATCCAAACTCTTGTAGATCTGAATTATACCTCATTTGTTAAGGTGCCCTTTTTGTTTCATCTCTGTTACATCTGTGCTACATGTTACACATCACCTCAGAAATATGCCTTTTACAGTCTGGACTGTGGACCTGATGTCATATTTAAAACCCCTGGGATAAATAAAATAATACTTCAAATCTATCTCCCAAGTACTCTTTCAAGGAATAGGACTTATTTTTAAGAGCCTGTGGCAAGTCATCTTATTCAGTGACTTATTTGCTATCTTCAAGTCCTCTGTCAGACATACATCCTTAATGCAATATGCTGATTGTTTATTCTTTGTACATAAATATATTTTAAAGTATGCTCTGTTTGAACCATCTTCTGCTGCTCTTGACCATTTTATTGGTCTCAATTTATCATGTGGGGATTATTGCAGAGTTTTGATCAACTAAGAAGTTTTGTGTTGAAATGGCTTGCAATATAACTCCTAATATAATTTTGCTACAAAGGTGAAAACTAGATTTTTCACTTCCAAAATCTGTGCATCAAGTTGTACATTTGTACTCTGTCATAATCACTATCTATTTCTGTCCTGTCTCTAGTAATTACTACAAAGATATGTTGGCTGTGCACTAGCATTTATCCTCATGTTGCTTTACAAAATGACTGCATGAGCACTACATCATTTTAGCATTCAGGGATGGGAGTTTTATTTTATTTATGGTTTTCTCCCTCCAACACTTCAGCATATTAGCCCACAAGCTTCTGTATGTACCTACTTCAAAAAGATAGCTGATCACGTCCTTAAAAAATTTCTTTCATGCTTTAATCGGAATAATTTTATTCTCCTCCCATCTTCCCTGCTGTAAAACCTAAGTAACAACTTGTTAGCAATTTTGGGTGTATGAATTTACTTTAGTTGTCACACTAGACTACAGATGCACTCGAAGCAGTCTCAGGTGCTATAATGATGTAGATTCTCTGTTGGGAGATGAAATTCTACATTTGATTCCCCAATGAATTCCAGGTGGGAAATTGTTTCTAGTGCAAACTAGCTTCCTACATGCTTAGTTTCTTAAAACTAAAGTATATCTTGATAAATATTAAATTATGTCCATGGAGATTTAGCTCCCTGCTCTTTCACCTGGTGTTAATTATGCTCAAAACCCATAGCACTCATTCTATGCTTCTTAGAAATGCAGGATCCTATGTTAACTAAATTTCAAATACTCCTTGTTTGATTCAATTCTTGCTTATTGTAGGCAATTTTAAATAAACATTAAAATTGAGCACTTGCATGATATTTCTGGACTCTGGCACTGTGAGAGTGATTCCACATCTGACTTCTGACTTCACAATCTAGCTAGAACATTGTCTACTAACATAGATGAAATAAAGCAGTCAAAGACATTGCAGCTACTGTCATTTAACTGCAGTGCAAAGCTTTGTCTATTTACAAACTGCACTATAAAGTTCAGAGTTTTGATCTGAATTTAGCTTTCTTCTTTTACTGAAGAAGTTACGGAATCAGAACATAAATTTGTCCTATCCTTTTATTGATGGCTGTGGGACATTCTTTTTGCCTTTCTATTTTTCCACTGTATATTCTGAAATATCACAAGTCCTGTAGTTGATTTGTCTTTTCTTCTTTCTTGAGTCCTGATAAGTTCTAGCTTAAATCTGTGAATTCTTTTATACCAGTGGATGTCAGCATATCAAACTTGTACCTGAACAGTTACACTAGCCTTGCTAATTAGAGTCATCTTTCAGTGCTAACTATGGAAACCCCATGTAGTTCAACCCTGAGCTCTGGTCTTCCATAAAAATGTTTTTAATGATTCAGACACTGGATGTTAGAGTCAATGTTGTTTGACACTTGGTTTCATTTATAAAAGCAAAGAAATTACCCCTGTTACCTTTCTAGATCCCTTTATTCAAAATTGCAGTTAAGCCTTTTAATCGTTATTATAATGCTTCAAACAACTCCTACATAAGGAATTTCTGGTTGATTTCTAATTAATATTAAACCATATAATAGCTCTCCTTTTCCTTTCCCTCACCTTTTTCTTACTTTTTTTTTTCCTTCAGTCTCACTGACAGCTCTTAATGTTGGATGAAGCTTGATTCTTCATCTGCCACAAAATATTTTGTTCTAAAAACTACACAGCCCTCCTCAGTACTGTGCTCAAGTTTTCCAGATTTTTTTTCCCCCTGATAAACATTTGGCAGTAGTAGTATTCACTGCCCTGATAGAAGATTTTAGGCTTCATGAATCTTTCAGTGAGTGAAAAAACTAAAAGACTATTTGTTTATAGTATTGCATGATTCTTTCAACGAAGCATATGCTCCCAGGAAGGGATGCTTGAAGTGCAGATAGCATTCTGACCATGTTCATGCACGTTCCTTTCCAGGTGCCTCTTCTCCATTTGTATTTCTAGTGCATTGAAAATGCTCTCAGGCACATGGCATGATCCTGTGCAGGGCCAGGAGCGGTACTTCGATGATCTTTTTGGGTCCCTTCCAATTCAGGATAATATACTGGTTCTATGATTTTCTGTAGTGGTTAAGAAGCTATAAGTCTTTCTCAGAATAAGGTCTTAATCAGAGTTTTTGTTTAGGTACAAGTAGCAGTATTTAAGAAAAAATATGCAGTTCCTCAAACAGCACTAGATTTTTAAAAATTTTGATGTTGTACATACATGTGATAGGTATACACCATTTGATTTCTATCTATTGACTCTGGGGAAAAGTGCTGCAGGTTTATTGCCTTCACCTAGTTGCTCTTCTGTCATAAAGTGTTCTGTAGTTAAAATCAAACCAGAATTATTTTAGCAAATCAAAAGATTGTGGTCTTAATCATGAGGTGGAAAACGGGGTGATGAAGAGTAAAAATAAATAGAAGAATTATCCATATATACAAGAAGAAATCATCTTGGCTTTCCTCCCTGTTTTGTCTCATCCAATGCAATTGAGATCTGGCTTAGATAAACTCTTAAACTTGGGGATGGATGTCTATTGTCCTTCTATAATGAGTCCTGAGGTTTTGCTGTGCAATTGTTAAGAAGCTTCCTTGTAGACAGAGTCTGTCTGCCTGGGGTTTTGTCTCGTGGATTCTGGGTTCCCACTTCTTCAAAGAGGGATTTTTGTGTCTTAGTTTCAAGCTTTTCATCTCTTATATTCATTTCCTTGGAATGCAGTTTTGGTGATTCTATTTTTCTTGTTTGGTTTGTTTCCTCTGAGCAACAATGGTTTGTCAACAGGGGTGGTAGCTGAGCCATTCTCCATCAACAGAAACAGAGAATTCAATACTTATCTCAGTAATTTTATTTCGTTAGAATGATTTTAATATATGAATAATACCATATGTACATGGTTAACACACCATATATAATAAAATGGATAAGACCCACAACCTTTCCAAGCCATTAATTTTCAGCATGGCCTTAGCTCAAAATGCACTAGTTCAACATTTATTCCAAGGAGCTGATTGTTGCAGATGGTTGTAGTGGGAAGCAATAATGTATCTAGGATTTTTAAAGTGTCTTTCCATGATGACAAACATTAACAAGCAGATTAATTTGTGGCTTAATTGTAAAAGGTTACCCAAATAGCATGGCCTTCAGAGCTGTCTTTCCTAGTACAGCCTGCTACAGAGCAATTATTTTGGCCAGCACACAGGAAGAACTGGAAACATCCTCTCATTTGTTATGCTGGGATCAGCCTGTGGTAATCCTACAACCCTTGCTTAATTAATCCAATTTTGGCTTTAGACTTCTATCTCTGTTTGGCACAACAAATACAGCTGTGCTGTGAATTTTACTGGAAGCAAACATAACTGTGCTATGCTCTCAGAAGGTTTTCACGCGGAATATTTATTCTTTTGACTCATTTCATAGTTAATACGTGCAGGCACTTGCGACAGGTTGCTACTTGCTGACTGATTGGCACAATTAATTTCTGTGTTCCAGTTGAGCTTCAATCCTGAAACACAGTTTTCTCATTCATTATGGGCTATTGCACAGAAATAGGGAAAAAAAAAAAATCTCTCAATTGAAAACTGACCTTTCCATCAAAGACTGTCAGTCCTCCGGCTAAGATTTTTGAATATTCAGGGGCCTTTCTACATGTTAATTGGGTAGCAGTTTTGAGAAGCATATCTGTTTCTTCGGGAGGAACAAATTACAGACACAATTCAGATTAGCGAATTTGGAGATCCAGTTTTATTAATATACAGAGAATTCCAGACTGTTCTCGTTTTTTTGGTATTTTGCCATCTTCTGTAGAACATTCTGCTTCTGTTAAGAATAAAAAAGAAGTTGTCATCAGTGACTCCATGAAACAGAGGCTCCAATATAGCAACAAAGTTGAACAAACTCCTTGGAATCTGGGTAAGAAACACCACCAAGAAATTCTCCAGTCTGGTGTGATTTATTTACTGTTTGTTCAGGTGGGCAGCAATGAAGTCACATTAAGAAGTTTGAGGACAATGAATAGAGACCTCAGGGTCTTGGAATGACTAGTTGGGGCATCAGGATCACAAGCAGTGTTCTCCTCTATCTTGTCAATTGCAGCCAATGATGGGAGAAGAAACAAGAACATCATACAGATGAACAGAAGGCTCAGAGCCTGCTGTTACTAACAGCATTTTTGGGTTTTTTGATCAGGGGTCAGTTTACATGACAGCAGGCCTGCTGATGACAGACTGGATACTGCTGTCTCAAAGGGAAAAAAAGATCTTTGCTTGAGAATTAGCATGTCCCACTGAGCATTTTAAGCTAGATTTAAAAGGAGAAGGGGATAAAACCAGGAGTGCTAGAGAAAAGCCTGGGGATGGCTCCCAATGTGGGAATTAGGGAATGTCCCCCCAAGAAGGTGTCAGGATCTTAGGTAACCTAAAATAATTTTAGACGCCTTTTCCAGGCATAACAATTCTATTATTCTATGAATATTAAATACATTTCTTAGGTGCTATGTCATGGCTCTAAGAAGGGTTTATTCAAGCACGGTGTTGTGCTAATGCATCTATCTAATTTCTAGGCACAGTGATTCATTTTTTAACCTTGAACATATACTGTTTCTCCTGGTACAGTCCATGTTGTCTACAGATTTTACAAAGAAATACAAATGCCAGTTTACAACTACAGCAGTCATGTTTTTCTGGTGCCTTTTCCATAGAGAAAACAAGCATGAAACACTGGAAGAATGTAGGGAAAATAAGTCACCACATGCTACTTTTTTATCACTCTGAAATCAAGTATCTTGTTTTTTAGGAGAGGATGAAGTAGATGGCAGTTGTTTCAAACACAAGAACTATCAAATAAAAATTCATAAATTACTTGATCTGAATTCTGAAACCTTGATATCATGAATGGATTCTCTTTTGTGGTCTTTATTAATAAGAGCTCTTTGTTGGAGTTTGAGCTGCTCAGGGTTCTTTAGGACTACACAGTCCAGTACAAGAATAAAAATCCTATTTAATGAAGTCTGAAGAGTGTAGGGTTTAACCATAGTTTTATTTACTCGAAGAAAGTATACCTACTGCAGCTTATTATGTGACAGAAACAGCCTCAAAACTGTAACAGCTGCAGAAAAATAAAAGTTCTGAGACTGATTTCATATGCACTATTTTGCTTAACATAGAATATATACTGGAAAGCATTCCTTCTAGATCACTTAGAAGAGTTAATCTCCTTATTACTTAAATGATAAAAAACCTTGAATGTTTTAATTTGCATTTCTCTTACTTAATACAATTACAGAGAAAATGTAATACAATGACACAGAACACGTAAAGGTAATGTAAACAGAAAATTATACCCATCACATGAAACCTAGTCAAGACCAAGCAAAGTATTAGGCAGTGTCATTGTCTAAACAAAAATATATTCGTAATGAAGCACAAATGGAATCTTTGCATTGCAACACAACACACTTGGATGTGGGTTAGTGTTGCAGTTTTTACTATTGGCCATTAGAGATGATAGAGGTATCTCTTTGTTGGGAAGAGTAGCACCTAAAAGAAAAAAGTCACTTTGACTGAGCATATCTTGGTGCTAGTACCGAGAGGGTGCTTTTTCCATCAGTTGTTTTTCATAGTAGCTCACAACAGAAGCATGTCTTGACTATGACAAAAGTTATGCATTAATGCAAAATGATCAAGGAGACGAAAGGCTAATAATGAGTTAGAAAAGGATGAAAAACTAAACATGAAGGGTGCTGAGGAGAATGAAGTATTGATCTCTTGACAGTTTTCTCCAGAGAAAACTGGAAACAAGCAAACATTAAGTGCTATAAACTATTGTTAAAGTTAGTGGAAGAGGAAAGTGTATAATCTGGGGACTCAACATCCTTCATCTGTTGTGGAAATCATGTGGAGTGAATCTATAAAAGGAACCAGTACAACTGAGGTGCTATTTTTTCCTGAAAGATCTTCCACTTCAGAAAGATCCACTGCACATATTTTATAATCAGCAACCATGGTTTTTTCCAGTGTCTTGGTGCAGCAAAAAGCAGAGCTGATAATTATAAGGTGTTCCATAGGTCTGAGACAAGTGCAGGGCATGTTGAAGGGTAATTGATCATATCCCAATGATGTCACATAATTAGCAGAATTAATTTGAATACTAAAACTTTACATGATCATAATAATTATCAAAACTGATGAGTGTACTGTGGCAAGGAACAGGTGGGAATTGGTGCTTTTTACATCTGACATGAATGGGTTGGAGTTTACTTTTTACTGTCTTGCATTTTACGCTGCAAATCAACAAGAAAGCAGATAGTGGATTAAGAAATCCCTTTCCATCTTGCCAGAGGTTATGCAACCATAACTCCATCTTCTCATTAAAAGAACTCATTTAGAGTAACAACTGACATTAAAATAATATTCTATATAATTGCAGAGCTCCTAAAATTTAGCTTTGGAGGTAATAGCAGTATTAATTTACTAAACTTCCTCTCACCTTAAAGGATCAATCTCAGGTCATCTCAGATCCTAACAGAAGTGCACATTGAGTAATCTTTTAGTAATTTCTTATGGAGTAGTGATGCTATGTCCCTGTTCCCTGCAAGTGTTTCATCCTATTATGCAGATTGAGTAGCAACACCAAAAATGGTTCAACCTAGGAGTAACAGCCAAGAAAACAAATATTTCTTCCATCCTTTTAGGTAAGTGTAGCTACAAGTACTCTTATACTGACTTCAGAAATAAATCTTCATGGCACAAAAGAATCATTTAAGGAATTATATAAAGTGTTATTCATATCCTTCACTCACTACAACTACATCCCTTTTCCTTGTGAGTGCAGGGGATACAGCACATTGTATAAAAGCACTAAGACTGGCTGTGCTCCTCAATTGACAAACATTTCTGTTGGTTTCCTTGCAGTCCCATTCTCTGAGTTTTCTCTCATTTCCAAGAAAGACAGTTAGACCTTTTTCTGTCTAGTGCTCATTAGTGCAGATAATATTTGGACTTGCTAAAAATATGTCATCTCATTTCCTGGGTTCCTTTATCTCTGAATTTTCATTTATCGTATTCCTTTTTTTTTTTAAAATTGCATGTATTAATTTTCTGCCTACTCCCTCGCTCCATTTCTGTTGAGTAATATTGTTTTCCTGCACAATGGAACTTACTCTAAAGACCAACAGATCCTCAAAATACTTACAACATCATTTTTAAATATGTTTAGAAACAGCAATTCTTGTACTGTTTTGGATTCTGCACATATACTGCCTAAGTGTGTAGCTTATACAAATTAATGTCATAACCCATGTTTCCAAAAAAGTTAGTAGGAGAATTTTTTTTTTTATTTGGAATAACCAAAAGCATGAATGAAATGGGAAAATTTGCAACTAGTTTGATAGTCCCCAAAAGAGAAATAGTTTTTCAAATGTTCTTGACAAAGTTTCTTTTAAAAAGAAGAAATGTGAAACCTGTCAACCTCTGGTGATCTAAACAATGTGTCTTTGTGGCCACTAACACAAAGTCATCACCAGAGGGAGGGTTATTTGAAAATATTAACTGAATTCTAAAAAAAGGCATCTCGTTCCTTGCCTTTTGATTTGTTGCATTTAATGTGACTTTGAATTTTGTGTGATCCCACTCAAGGCTGGAATCTAATGGAAGACTTCTCTCAGGAACAAAAGCCAATTTGCAGTTCTGTGGTATTAGAACTGCAGTGCAGAAGTTAAGAAAAAAACAACCAACCAACCAAAACAACCTCAAAACTCCCACCAAAATTATTTTAAATATTTATTGGAATTCTTTCACACATTTATTAAGAATAAATGCATTCATTTCAGAACTTTTGGAACAATAAAACTGTGGTGATCTGTAGTGTTCACATATGGTATATTACATGAACTTGAGCATCTTTATTGGACATTTACAATTCTTTGGCACTATAATGCCTCTACAAATGGCACCTTGGATTACATAACTTTTTATGTAAATGGAATATTTAACATGATATATTTTAATTTTGTGACTATTTTTTAATTGATTATACACAAGTGGTTAGTCAGTTGTTCTTTATTTGCCATGCCATACTGGGCTACAGCAAATGATTTTTGGACTGTCTTTAACTTTTTCAGACTAATGATGATTGAAAAAAAAAATAAATTTTTATGTTTACTTTTGCTTTCCAAGGCTGCACTGTGTAGTCCAGTGCTAATGTCAGGTGTAGCTCAAAATACACAAAACTGACATTGCAGAGCCCAAGATAATCTTTTTTGCAAACAGTATTATGTGCTTGGTAGGGATATTTTTAATTATAGTAAATAGACTATCTGGCAATGTTTTAAGGCTTTAGATATTAGCCCATATGATCTTTTCTATACTGAAACATATGGTAGATTTTTATTTCTTTTTTTGTTGGAGCAGGGGGAGACAGGTATATTGTTTTCTCCTTTCTCTGGTTTATATGATAATCTTTGATGGTAATTAGGCAATAAAGGAATTAAACACAGTTAAAATATGTAAAAACTAAAGCAAAACAGTGATCAGTAGTAACAAATTGACCTAAGGCTGATAGCTTCTTCTTCATTGCTTTTTCATCTTTTTAGTTGCAAAAAAACCCAAAGAAACCCTTCCAACCCCACCCCCAAAACACGCCCCCGCCCCGCCCCAAAAAAAAGAAAACCAAAAAAACAGAGAGGAAGAGGATTTTTAAAAGGATATATTTTGATAATATTTTATAAAATGATGTGTGTAGTTATGAACTGTATCTGGTACTGCTGAATGCTGCAGATGCCACTCAAAGGATAAATTTCTGTCCCCCACAAACAAAGCTGTAGTAAATGAACCTGTGGAGATATGTCCTTGTAAGGTTTAATTGGGTTTGCTTGCATAAAACAAATTTAATTCAAATACTCTAATTGAATAACAGAGCCCTGCTAACAGGGGCCTGTTTCTTTCGTTATAAAGAGAAAGAATTTAATCCTGTGCATAAGTAAGATGCAGAGTTTGCATCTAAGATGAAACTCTGAACTGCAATCATAGCTACATTGTCTAGCTCAACTATATTCTTATTTGATTTATACACCTGTAGTTCCTCAAAAAGTAACTAAAAAAATAAACAACCATCATCTCTGGCTAGGTCCAAATATGTCTCCTAATACCTCTTCACTTAAAGGAGAATAATTGAAAGGCTATTAGAAGAAGGTCATCAAAATCCAGTGTTTAGAAGCTGTTCCTTCTCTGGATTTCTTAAAAAAAAATGTTTTTATCTTACTTTTTCAAAATTGTTCTTCATAATAATAAAAGGAGTGTTCTGCCCATGTTTCATAAAAATTGACTGTCTTCAGTGCATTTTTCTGCATTGAACAGGACATATGCCTCTGAGAATTTACAGTGTTTCTTGTTAACTTGATATTAATTACATTTTGAAGGAGAAAATACACTAGGCTGAAAATTGACTTGTGTATTTTCTCAGGAGACACATTTATCATTAAATTAAGAGGGAACAGTATCAGAGTTTCATTGTGAAAGGACCTTAGGAAATTCTGCAAATTGGCTGATCAATAACCTAGACAGCTTTCTATGAACGTGCATCAAAGCTTGTTCAGATTTTCAATTTTTGATTAAGTTAAAACTATAGCAGCTGAAAAAAAATAAAGAGTAGAGTATGAAATTACATTGGCATAGTTAACTTGAAAAGAATGACTTTAATAAAAACAGAATTAATAAAAGGAATGAAAAAGGAAGAACAACATGGGTCATATATTGGAGAATGAAAACTTGCCAAAAGATTTTTGAAGATCCAGGTTAGTTATATCAATTAATCTATGTTTGTTAACACCTTCAAAGTGGTCCTCACAAATAGGCAGTAGTCCTCACAAATAGGCAGTAGTCCTCCCAAAAATCTATAAAAGCCATGTGGAGCTTTAGAAAATATTTCTTATTTATCTATCATCTATTAATTCTACAATAGTAATTCTTATTTTCCTGATAGCTATCCAGTTTGTCCTTCTGTAGTTCTCTAAGTCTTTGCATGAGTAATTTCTCAAGAGTTTTATCTCTTCAATTCTGTTTTATATTCCTCTGGACAAAGAGTCTTATTAGAGCAATAGTTTATATGCTACAGTTAGTAACTCAGCAACTCCATACTAGACTTACTTCACTCTTGGACAAATTGCCTGGTCCTGAGAATTGTTACTGTTACTGCTCAATTTATCAGTTTGTACTAAAACCTCTTCTATTGATGCTTTTCTTAAAAAAATAGTTTTGCCATCTCATACCTTAAGAAGAAGGGAACCTTCCTGACCTTCTCCATAGTGAGCAGTGATGAAAGGATTCCCTTGTGATTTTTGCAGTGGTCTTTCCTTTAGTGCACCTTTTGTACTTTTATAATCTGCTGGCCCCACTGACTCTACCATCATCCTACTTCTTCTATGCTTGAAAACATTTTATTTTATGCCTTCTTCAAGTTTCATCTCAAAGTATCAACTGCTTTGCTTTACTCTAGTTTTACATTTAGCTGGCTAGGTCTGGGTTCTTTTTTTCTCATATAAAAGTGAATGACAATTTTTATCCTTTTTGACCATATCTTTAATGTGCTAGATTTTAAAATTACTTTGGTTATTCTTTTATTGTTGACAAATCTTTGTTCAAAGATTCCAGTGTATCATCATCATCACTTACCTGTCACCCCAAGAGATACCTGAAAGTTTCATAATGTGTCACTCTCAAAAGCTATGAAATGGAAATTTGGAGAAACCTAATAATCAAGAATCTTTGAGAGATGTGCATGAATCAGCAATCCCACATCTTAATATGGGTCATTGAGATGTACACAACTGGAACTTTTATGTTTTTGTCACATTTTAAAAATAGATGGCACTGAACAGAGCTATTTCTGGATTCTACTTCCAGGTAGTTTTTATCATGCATGACTTTTTACTTCAATTTATCTGTAATACCTTAGTTCTTGGTACAATTTTCATCTTTATAATGAGCCATACCCTTAAGTTCTTGTTCAGATACGGCTCCTTGTAGCTATTATTGCATATTATGAAGTCTGACACGACTTCCTTCATCTAGTATATGTCTGGAGTATTTAATTTCAGTGGCATTCTAAAATCCAAGTCTTCTCAGTATATATATTGTTAAGCACATTAGTAAAGATTCAGATAGGGGTAGAAATTATGAGCAGCAAAAATTTCCAATGTATTTTGGGGATATTCTTCTTTAAACACATTTTTTAGTGCTATTTCCTGTGGGCACATTTACATTGTTTTATTCTATATTTGTTTGCAGATGTTATTTTGTAACATATCCACAGTCATCTTTCTAATGCAAATGATGATTGTAAAAGTAAAGAATTTAATGGTATAAAAAAGAAAAGCATTATAGTAACTGAAGGTGACAATGTTTTAGCATAAGTATATCTTGCTGACACATAAATGTGCATGATTCTCTCATTTAATTTTCATTATGTAGCTAAGTTAAATTGATTCTAAATTGATGCTATGAAAAATGGAATTACATTGTGCTATAAAAAAGGGTGGCAAAGGAAGAGGTAAGTTTTAATCCATGAGGAAAGTACCATTGCAATTATAATTTATTTGTTTAGATTTATGACAAAGCTAAGGAAAGAGCCCCTCACATGCCTTAGGCATCATTGTAAAATTACTTTTGAGGAAATTAAAATAAAAAATATAAATCAGAAGTTTTACCACATCTACAGCCCAATCAATCAAAGCCGGTAAAGATGACATTGTTTGTCAGTGGTTGCTCATAATGATGCATTTGTTTGCAGGATCACCGTTGTAAATTATACATTTTAGAGCACTCCTTTCTCACATACTTCTGTATTTTTGCTGTATTTCTGAATCGGAATGGATTTTCAAAGTAACCTCAATGATTACTTGTTGGGTTTGGTTTGTTGTTTTTTTTTTTTTTTTTTAATTGCATTGTTTTCAGTCAATGAACTACTAAGAATGAATTGCAGCAAGTGAGCTCTCTACAAATGTAATCAGAATCTCAGGAACTAGAACCTTAGGGACCACAGAAAGGACAAAGGAATTATATTTGGTAAAAGAGAGAATAACTAGGAATTGTGAAATGAAACATCAATACATCAATACAATAGAGAGTATGCCATGGATAGATTTGAGTTGATATGTGTAGAATTACCTGGGAATTTTGCCTGTGGTTACACCACATATGAGTTATTGACTCTTCCTGAAATAAAACATTTGTAGTTCAACCTTTTCTATATAAGTAAGACTAGAGGATGTCATATATACCCGCTTCTAGTCCTATGCAAAAATAAATAGGCAATTAAAAGTAATTTATGAAAAAAAAATCCTCTATTTGACTGAAAGAGAAACCCTTGACTGCTCAAGAACCTGGTCCGTTTCTTGAGCTAAAGGTAAAGCTCTGCACGAGCACAGCCTGCAGGAAATCTTTCATGCTTGATCTGCAGCTCATTTCTTATCCAGTCCCAGTCTGCTATTATTCTTCAACCAGTGTTCTTGGGTTAAGATCAGCATTGATTTCCATTTTTTGCACTTCCATCAGATGTGTGTGGAGTGCTCCACATAAAAAAAAATCTACCCTGAATTTCATCTTTCACTGGAACTTTTTATATGGGCTAGATGACTCATTTCTCCCATATCACAAGCTTTATTTAAAATGAAATGGTTTGGGGATATTGCTATGCAGAAAGGATTTTTTTTCTTCATTCCATCCTTAAGATGAGAAACTAACCTTTTCTATTTCCTATGGAAATTGCTTCCTGTACAGTTTATTTTCCTAGCCAGAATAATTGGTTGTTTTTTTGTTTGTTTTTTTTTTTTATTTTTGGGGGGAGTGGGAGTGGAAATAATTAAATATTTTAAATAAAAAGTAGCAATCATAAACCAATAAATGAAAAACCTAGCTTTATTTTACTTGACGTTCATGCAATAAAGACAAGACAGTTTTCACAACTAATACTCAATAGGAATTTCTGCCCTCCCCACCCAAAGAAAAAAAACATAATTAGCTCTATCTGAACCAAACATGATACATAACAGACAAATGCATGGCAATTTAGCATAATGCAATCCAGTCTGGGCAACCTTTCAACGTGTATGCACTTGTATTCATTGACTGGTTTTGACAATCAAGAAGAGAAGGAAGGAAATAGCAGTGAGGAGCATAATACCTTCAGGTCTGACCTTTAGGAGGTACAATCAATACCAATTTTAAAACCATATTAAAAGGCAGTTCTTACAGTGTGCAGCTACTAGCTGAACAAGTCTTCTGGATGACAGAACATATGACAGAAAAATCATCCGTATTAAAACTTTTAATTTGTTTAACACATTTTGTAGTTACTTCTTTCCAAATTTATGCTCATAGAAAATGTAGCTAGTTCTGGGATGCAAGGAAGAATGTAAAGCCATAAAGCTCTCAGGTAAAGAAAAATTACCCTGGAGAGATTAATAATAAAGTCTATGTAGTCTGTTGGAATTTAGTTGCCATTCCCATCATATTGGAATGATGCTGCATAAGAAAGTGTGATGAACTGCTGCTGAAGTGCACCCGAGTTTGGCATCATAGTATTTCACAAGCATTGATTTCCCTTAGATAACAGTGTATTTTGACATCCAAGAGAAGCTTTAAGTATATAAATGAAGGGGAAAAATTATACAGTGAGAAAAAAAATAAGTAATAAATACATAAACTCTATGCATTTAGTGAGCAAGGATGTTTTATACTTGTGGCTTTATATTTGCCCCTTTTATTGATATATTACTAGCCTGCACAGAATAATTAGGGAATACAGAACTTTGCTTCTCAATTCCAGCCTGAAGCCCACAGCTTGCAGCTGATTTATACATGAAGAGACAATCAGATTCTGCTTTTTGAAGAAGCCATTTTACAGAAGAGTAGTGGCTGTGGGTGACAAGCAAAGAGAAACATGGAATATTTCTTTAGGGAAACATTGGAACCGTATAGTCCCTTAGCAGAAAGAATAAAAATAAATGTATGTAGAGTTTTTATGGTTCTTTAGGGGCATCTGCTTCTTTACAAATCATAGCCTGACTAATTTCAAGATTTCTAGGAATTTTATTGTCCTCAAGGCAAGGAAAAATAAGCTATCACTTACATGTCAAGTAAAAATTTGTTTTGTGGATGGAAACTCTTAATGTGTGTTCATTTTAGTGGAATCTGATATAATTACTCATATATGACTGAACAAGGAGGAAACAATATGATCCTACGTATTCTATAGCACACTAAATAGGACTTCTGTGTATCCCTGAGCAGCAATATTGGTTTTTAGAAATGAAAAAAGCTATTCCAACAGATGATGATAGCAATGACAGTGACAGAGAATCCATTGCAATCCCTGCTTGAATTGTTTCTATGATTAGTTTCTTATCATAAAAAGTGTGCACCATGTTGCTAGTTTGAATTTGTATGGCTTTGTTTTCCAGCTCTTACATCTTTGTTGTGTCTCTGTCTGCTGGACTGAAGAACTCATTATAAAACTTTTGTCCTTCTGTGGATACTCACAAACTGAGATCGATTCACTACTTAACCTCACACTTGTTAATCTTAAGTAGCTTGACCCTCTTTGCTCTTTCATTCTGTTATCCAACTCTTTGTAGGTTGCCATTCATTCCAGTGAGACAAGGGAGTCTAGCTAGGGAAACCAAAAGAAACTGAAAATTGCCCGAAAAATAAACCTCATCTACTCTCTCATTTCTTCCTCCTTCTCTGAAAAATAGCAATCTACACAATAAATTTATTTTCAGTTAGAATAGCATCCACTTTCCTTACATTATTTGAATAATTATTTGATCTGGTGCACTTTATACAAAAGCTGATTTATTATAACAGAGGATAAAATATACAGTACTTCCAAAGTAGTTTCTCTTGGTTCTCGAAAAATCTTATTTTAACCCCTGTTAATATTAACAGGAGCTAGTAGATTTTTTTAATTGGGAAGGAAAAAAGAAACTGTGCTGTCATCCTAATTTTTAGGAAAGTGTTCCTGAATGCAGACACCAAATGATAAGAGACACGAAAGAAGTCTGATACTATTGCTTGAACAAAGACAAATGATATCTTCTGTATTTCCTCCATTATCCTTCTGAATAAGTAAGGAGCTGCACACTGAGAACCATAGAATATGCTGAGCTGGAGGGGATCCATCAGGATCATCAAATCCAACTCCTGGCCCTGAGCAGAATCACACCATGTGCCTGAGAGCATGTCCAAATGCTGCTTCAACTCAGGCTTGTAGCTGTGACCACTTCCCTGGGCAGACTGTTCCAGTACCCAAACACCCTCTGGGGGAAGAACCTTTTCTGATCTCCAACCTAAACCTGCCCTGACACAGCTTCATGATTTTCCTTCATCTTGTCACTGGTCGTGAGCAAGAAGAGATCAGTGCCAGTTCCTCTTCCCCTCAGGAGGAAGATGTAGACTGCAATGAGGCTTCCCTTCAGTCTCCTCCAGATTGTACAGATCAAGTGACCTCAGCCACTCCTCAAACAGCTTCCCTCCAGAGCCTTCATCACCTTTACAGCCATCTTTGGAATGCTCTTTAATAGTGCCTTTTTTATACTGTGGTGCCCAAAACTGCACACAGTGATCAAGGTGAGACCCACCAGTGCAGAGCAGGGAAGGACAGTCACCTCCTTTGACCAGCTCGTGATTTTGTGCTTAAGGATATTGTCCTTAAGAGCTTCTGGCCCTTACTGACTGGATGACTTGTGTCACTTTATACTGGGAGTTCCTGGGTCTCTAACACAGGCTCCCAAATTTTCACTGAGTGCATGTGGCCTCAACATTATATTTGAAAATATTTTTAATATTCTATATTAAGATATCCCATTGCAGCTGCAGTCTCTGAAAACTTCAAATGAAAAGTAAACTTGCATTTCAAAGCTGAAATGTCTCCATTTTGAATTGCTGTGATTATAAGATCCCTTTCCTTTAAATATTGCTCTGTAAGTGCATTGGATACATTTCAAAAGCTTTCAATTTCTTTTTATTTTTCAAGAGGGTTATGGGTTTATAAATGGATGGAAAAATGTTTGACTATAAAATACAATTTTTTGTCTCATAAAACTCTTCCAGCATATCTTGTAGAAAGAAAACAGAAGGATGTTCCACATCTTATACCATATAAACTTCCCTTATGCTGTCTTTTTTGCAACATGCTATCTGTGATAAACCCTATTGAGTGTTTGATGACTCATATTGATGAAGAAACTCCAAATACACAACAGCCAACCAGCAACTTCACTTAATTTAATTTACTTCTCTATGAAGAGAAGCAGCTGAGCTGATCTATTTTAAACCGTCTTTACTGTGTATTTTTCAGTGCTAAACTGTGAGTAGTAAATTATTAAACATGCCTTTCTTTCAAAGTGACAGGCTAAAATAAAGTAAGCCTCTTAATGAAAACTTTTCAACATGTTATTAGCAAGACAAAAGTTAAAAGCTGGTTTTTATTAGACTTATATTGACAAGTAAAAAATCAGAGAGAAGTGCTTTATTGCTTTATTTTTTTTCTCTTTCTCTAGAAAAATGATTTTTCTTATCTATTTTTACCTACACTATGGATAGCAAAAGGCTACTAGTGACTCCAAATAAGAAAACCGTAAGTGGCTATAAAAAGTAAAATATAATGATGAAGCAAATTTACTCCTAGAGCTTTTTCTACAAATGTACTGTCCAAGTACAGTAGTTGTCAAGAGAATTTAAGTAATATTTCCTTTGTATAGAGGAAAAAAAAAAACCATATAAAAATATTCATAAAAAATAAAAATTGGTGTATTCTAGGAATTCATTTTATTGCTGGAATGTCAACAGTTTTCCTGTTGGTAATTCCGCTCAACTTTTACAGCATGGTGGGATTGCCACTGGCAATCTTAAATACAAAATATACTTTGCATAGGAACAGAACCTGTGTAATTTCAAACTTCAAAATAGATGAAGGGTACCTCACAGAAAGTTCCTCCTTAAAAAGTGAAAGTGAATTCCAAACAGGCCTTAATTGTACTAGATAGATTAGAGAGGACTTTTTGCTATTACTAGATGTATTGCATAGTACTACAAAGCTTTTTATTGGAATAAAATGCCCTGCTTAGAGATGCCCTTTTATAGAAAAGACCTCAGAATCTTCCAGCTAGGTTTTTGTCTCCTTTTGGGCTCAGTGCTCCTTACCAATTACCTTCCACTATAAAAATTGGAAACAATAACAGAGCTAATGGTAGACGTAAAATGCGGAAAAGTGTCATGCAAAGGAAACCACCAATCTGCTCCAATCTCTTCCAGAAAATTGCATGGGGAAGTTTCAGAATAAATGAAATCCAGCTAGTAAGCTGCATTCAATGTTTGTTAGTCTTTGTGTTCTGTACAGATCTATGCTGAAAAACCTGCAGAAGCATCTAGGTGTCTGCTTATTTGCAGTACTGTTGTAGTACTAGGGGTTTTTTTGTTTCTCCAATAGAAAATTATTATTATGCTGTACATATCCGAGGTGTGTAGTTATCATTTCATAATGATGTTAACAAAAGCTGGAAGGAATGGTTGAAAGAGACTTCTTTTATTCACTTAAAATTATTTTATGTCAGTTTTAAGTACTTTCTATAGTCTCACACCTTAGACATCAGTAGATTTATTCATGTAACATGGCAGCTAAGTGGAAAGATTGAGATATATCATACAGAGATTTTTCTCAGCAGCATGTTATCTGCTATATATCTATATATCCAGCAGACTGCTGGATGTGGACAAAAAAAGATCTAACTATTCTATTTTACTTCTATTATTATTTGGACCGTTAGCATGATTGTATTTAAAATTTAGCCATATAGGAAACTTTTCAAGTTTAGGAAAAATCCCTTTTTCAGAATGTTAATAATAAAAATATGAAAAAAATTGTAAGAAATAGATTTGCTCATGTCAGGTGTGGGTTAAGATACATGTGTTTTGCAGCAGGAGGTTTTTGTGGTGAGGGAATGGAGGAAAAGCATGGCAAAGCTTGCTTGATATAAAATTTATCAATATAGGTTTATAAAAGACAGAATCCTGTTCAGGTAAAAAGAAAACAACAGACTGAGTACTAGCTAAAAACAAACTGTGCTTTCCTCACAGTTTTGGGGTCAAAAAGGATCCGGAGCTGCAAGTGATGTTATAATGTTTTGGGTTAAGTTTTGCAACAGCCTGGAGATTCAATAAGATTAGATTTAGAGAGTATTAAGCCTTCAGTATGAATGACTCAAAATTAATTTATGTATAAATTTATGTTTAAATTGAGGCATATGTGCATAACCAAGCAGTGGGAATACCTGAGTGGTTGAGATGGGGAAGAGGATTGTCAGACTTTGCTGTTTGACCATGACAGTAGAGCATTCCAAGTGGCCCACTGCATGGCTCTGGTGAGAGGCATACTTTTAGTAAAATTTTATTTGGAAATCAGTGATTTTCAGCTTGTTGTTTGGTATCAGATCCTAAGGCTTCTAGTTGGAAGTTTAAAAAAAAAAAAAATCAGGAAAAGCAAGTTTGTGTTTAGCTGACTAAAACTCAGCAAAGTAACATTTACAGGGCTAAAACATGAAAAAGGGAAGAAAATAAAAACAACAACTAAGAAAAGACAAAAGCTGATAACTATGTGAGAAGTGAAGGAGAGGAATTGCAGCTAGCAGACAAAAAGAAGAGAGGAAGATTCAGAAGGTAAAGACAGCAACTCTTGCTGAACCTTGCTTGAATTATTTCATATTGCTATTCTAGCAGTTTCACATTCTCAGCCACTCTCTTTCCTAAACTTATGTGGTCAGGGTGAGGTGAATCTGTATTGGTCTTCCTCTGACTGCATAGTACAAGGCCTTCCCTACTCACTGCTTGTTTTTAAGAGGTTGATCTCAAACTAGTTCTATATTTCTTTTCCTCAGGTGAAGTAGCATCTTCCTGAACTGCTTTATGGGGCTATTTTGTTAGATTTATACTGTTTGGATCTTCTGTGCAGTTACTTTTTCAAATTCTGTTTAACCAGTGAAAGATAGCAGTTAGTGCCCTATAGCAATTATTATGCCACTAGATTTCTTTTGTGATTTGGTGGGGAGGGTGAGGTAGAATTGAGGAGGTAGGTATGAAATAGATTTAAATTTTGTCTTCTTTTCCCCCTCTGTTAAGCATCCTCTATGAAGTCTAATTTTAGGTCTTAAACATCTATTTGTTGGCCATTCCATTCCCACTTTTTTTCTAAAATATTCCTTTCACCCAGGGTTGACTTTGTATTTATGTATATAAGGACAGAGAGAATTGAAAAGAAAAGGAACTCAAGCCTGTTAAATTAAAATTCTTAGAATCAAAATTTTTGGGTTTCTTTTTTCTTGTTTTGGTTTTTGTTTGTTTTTTTTTAATTTTTGTTTGTTTATTTCTTTAAGTTCTCTTAAAATGGACTGATAAAAAAATATCACAATAAGCTCCAGAGTTGCGAATAGCAATAGTAATTATGTTCCAGTGAATTTCAGCTTCTTTTGGTTTTGTTCTGCAGTGGAAAGCTACTAAGTTCAGTGTTCATCCCAGAAAATAAAATTGGCTTTTGAGGTTAATAAATAAATTAAAGCTGAAAATTTTTATGAGAAAAATGTGGGATTACTTGGTGGTAAAACCAATCCCAATTTTTCTGCTTTGTAATGAACGATGATAACACGTATACGTGGAAAAGTTTGTGATGAGAGAGGATGTTACACAGTCAAGAAGCAGATTACTGATGCTCTTCCATTGGAAAATAAATTTGTGGAGGAGGTTTGGGCTGTGTTGCTATTACAGAGTTAAAAGCACAGAAAGTCAGCTTAGTCTGTCACCGGTTCTCACTTAAGTGACTTGTTCAAAGGAAAACAGCAGCTCTTGACTCCTAAGTTTAAGAATGAGTGTATTCATGGTGTTTGACCTATTAGGACACAGATGTTCTCAATAGACAACGTCATATAAGTGAAAAGTGAATCAATGTGGCAGGTCTCAGCAGAGACTTGAGCAGGTTTCTCAAACATATGGTGAACCTTTCTCACTCTGTCTATACAACTTGCTCCAAATATGGCTTGAATAATTTAAAAATAGTTTACAATGCCTCATGACACCTGCTAAGCATAGATGACCTAGTGAACTATAGAAGATGACTAGATGACTATGAACTCAAATGAAGTGTTCAATTACCTTTCCTTAAGCATATGTATAAACTTTCCCAGCTACATATATTCATGTTATTGCTGTGAGGGATAAAACATAAAATTAATCAGATAGTGTTAAAAATTAAGAAATTTTGCATCTGGACACTAATATTTCATCTCAGTTTCCTAAGTCTGAGGAGGTGTCCAGGAGATTAACTGAAGACATTTTCTCTCATAGGAGCAGTACAAAATAACTGACAATTTTATGTATTTTTATGAAGCTGTTTATAGAAGGTGTTTTGACACGATTTATTTACCAGTGTCTGTGTGTTCCTGTCATGCTATATAGTTTGGATTTACTTATGGCAGCTTATAGGTGTCAGTAGCAGGAATCAGAGGAATTTCCACGTTTCACGAAGTCAAGTTACAAATAGGATTATAACTCTCCCCTCCTCCACATCACCCTCAGTTTCAGGAGCAAATGTTATTTGTCACGTTATACCTGGCTAATAATGATTGTAGTGCATTATATTTTATTGCATCATTAACAGACCTACTGTACCTAGTAAAAATAGGTAGTAGAATTGATTAATGTAGTATAAGTTGAATATTGCTTAATTCTCTGGGCTATTGGTAAGTAAAAAGAAGGCTTTCAGAATATGTTCCAATGTGATGAAATGCACTTATTTAGAACCCTGGGTGCCAGTATGCAGCTTGAAAACTTCCAAAGTCTGTGACAACATGCTTTCTTAAGCCAACCTGTTTTTCTTAATCCAATTACTTCTTAAAAAGAAAATTGAAGACTTTCCAGCTCCTGAAAGCAAAGCGTGTTTGAAAACCTGTTATGAGAACAATAGTCACTGTTTCTCCCCCATTGTTATTCATACCAATGGATGTCCCCACACTTTCTATGTTCATATAAAATATTCTGCCTTTTTTTCCTGAGCACAGTAATTTATTTTAATTGTAGAGCTTTCTTTGCCATCAATTGATTTCCACAACCAACCGTAAAGAACTTGTGCAAATATGAGCCAATCCCAGCAACTGAGGCACCACACATAAGGAATTTATTACTTATTAATCAAGTTTTCAAAAGTGATTATCCTTAGACTAGGCCAATTCTGTTTAACACCTTTTAGAAGGAGATTTTGCCTTCTGTGTTCTGTAAGCACTATTAATTTATACATTTGAGAAGTCAATTTCAGCCTAAGACAAAAAAGTTGATTTGAATGTATTGGAGCATGTATAGATGTATTTCAAATAGTAATTACTGAATTGTCCTGAAGGTTTTGTTATGGGCTTTTTTGTAACTAACCTACAGATGCTCCTGTAATCTTCCTTTGCTGTCAATTCTTTAAATCTAGAGAAACTAAATATACACTGAAATTTTTCCCTCTAACGAAAGCTTTTCCATGCACAAGAAGTTCAGGGGCTAGATGACAATCAAACACTGCAAAAGATAGAAATCTTTTTGGCAATATGACACGCAAGGTTCATTGGTTTAAGTTACAAAGCACCACAGAGTTCAAAGAAAAGAAATAATATTTTTGAATTATTTTTTCTTACCTAACCCAGGAGTTGTGCTCATATTTGTAGTGCAAAAATGTGAGTTGCAATGCTGAACAGACTATTACATGTCAACAGAGTAGCAAATAGCTCACAGGAGCTTGTCCCAATATTAGATTTAATATTAGTTCTGTTGGACTGTTTATTTTTGTGTGCTTCAAGCTATGAATTTTTATCCCAGTGCAAACACAATTCATTTTGGACATATTTCTCCAGAAATACTCTCTGTACTTTCTTCAGTTCTTCCAAAAAGCCACAGAAATACAGTTCACTATCTAGTGTATCTAGCTAAGTCATTAATGTTTTGTAGTATGAGATCAGCAGTTCTCCTATTCCAAGGTTTTTTTATCCCCTCTGTTCATCTTATATGGATGCAAGGATTAGAAGAACTTCATAACACCTTAAGACTTCTCATCTTTTTCTTAATGGTTCTTTTCTGATTCAGGATAAGGAATAAATTATTAAAGGAAAGACTGATAGCTTTTCCAGTAATTATTTTGCTTAAAAAAGAAAAAATAAAAATTGTATGCCTTCCTCTCTGTGTCCAGAATAGTGGCAGTTAGGAATTTATTTCCAGATCACAGAATATTCTAAAATAGAACTGACCTACAAGGTTCATCAAGGTCAACTCTTAAGTGAATGACCCATAGAAGTGTTGTAACCCCAGGCTTGGTGCTATTAATGCCATGCTCTAACCAACTAAGCTAATCTCACTAGATTGGGAAGAAACAAAATAAAGAAAATGTAAAAAAAAAAAAAAAGATTGTTTGAATTTGGCATAAATGAAATTGGCAATTATTATATGCACTTTGCATGACAGTTATTTTAACAGTTATTTAGTTTAAATCACTCTCTTTGTAGATATTTCTATTTTCTATGTACTGTGAGGACTGCTTTGTCATGTGTGTTCAGAATTAAGTAACTGTAAGAAATTCTATACAGGATGGTGTGCTCACAGTTAGCTAGCAGAAGGGCAACTTGTTTCAGGGCTTGATTTCAACCAGTTCCCTGATTTTCTGTATTACAGCACACTCAGTCCTCACCACCAGCCCATTGGAAGGTTCATTCTGTCCCATTCTAAAACTGGGCTGTAAGTCCTTTTTTTCATTCTTTATTTATTTTTCTTTCTTTATTTATTTTTCTTTTCTTTTTTCCTCCCCTGCAGGCTTCCTCTTCACTTGCTACACTCTGTAACCTCTGAGTCAAGCTCTTAGCTTCTACCTAAAGTAAGACCAAGCCTCATTTCCTCAAGGAAATTCTTTTAACCCAGTCACTCTTTTCAGAGAAACTTAAAGGACAAACTGAGAGCACGTATACTGTGTATATCATATCATTTTCTCTAGGTAGATGGAAAAAGGTAGGAAAGGGGAATTACAGAAGTAAAGAACTTAGAAAGATGGTGATATGCATTTATTATTCTAATTTTTTTAATGTCTTTTATAACTTGTTTATGATAAATTATAAGGAAATCTGGATGAGGCAACATGGTCTTCAATTAAAAAATTTCTGTAAATAAATTAAAAATTGAGGGATGTGTTAATCAAAAGGAAGTTATTCACAAATCATACACTTTCATGTTAATTTGTTTTTTGAAATGGTATAGAGGAAAATGTGCAGTCTATGTAATAGTGTGATTGGATGTACTGTGAGAAAACCTCACAAACATAAATATAAAGGTAACCAAGAAAAAATGCCCTCTGTTAACAGACTTTATTGCCCTAAATGCTAAAACCTGAGAAATCTCCTGTATCCCTCTTTCTTGCAAAGTGTAGCTCACCATTAGGCAGAAAATTGCACTGCCTGCATTAGCCAAAGCTGTCTCAGTTTAGAGGTGTTTTAGCATGATTAACAGCCTGCTTTCTGCCTTCCTATTACAGCAAATTATCCAAGAGTGAAAAGTGAATGTGGTATTTTTGCAGCTTTCTCGTAACACAACTAATAGTAAATAGAATTAAGCTAGAAGAGTTTCAGAATGTTGTGCAAGAAACAGATGAGTCTAGGCAGATGAAAGCAACTGCAACAACAGGCATGAGCCAAATGACTCAGATCTGCTTTATGCTCTGTCATTTGGCACAACAGTCCAATTGTAGGCAACCACTGCAGTAAGCTTCTGTACAATTCTTAACTGATAGCTACACCATTGTTGGGGTGACTGATGCAGCCAAAGAATGTTTCTGAAGAATGAGGAACAGCTTTGAATGTCCATTAACAAATTATTTCAGAACAGCCGCTGGCACCATGTATGACACCCTCTCAAGAAAATGAAGATTCTTGTACCCAGTGAAAAATCAGGTTCAACTCAAGCAGTTTTAGACAAAAGAGAAAAAAATTAAAAAGACATTCAGTATTGACTTAGGCCAATATTTTGAAACATATTTTGTTTTTTTTTCCCTTTTCAGAAAATACACCCACCCCCAAATCCCACAGGCTTGTATTCCTGATACATCTAACTGAGGAATCTGAGCTGCTTGGATATCAAAAACTAATGGGAAACCTGTGAGTAGCTACCTCTTTCCCTGACAAAGAAATTTAGTCAGTTAATTGTGTCACTCCTTCACTCAGAAATTCTCAGGCATGTAGTTGATATCCTATACTGGGCATCTTGAAGTAATTCCCAGTCTCTACTTGGTAGTTTTATTCAAACCCTAAGTATCTGGTAATGCTGGCCTTTATGCCTTAGTCTAAATATATTTTTTGTGCTGGAGATTTTATGTGAGGAAAGTACACATTGTACCTCACTAATACAGGTGCCTTTACAGTGACATTTATAATTTCCTTTCTGGTTGCCAGGGTGGACAAAGCAAAAGAAACCCCCACAGCCCATCCACTTTAGAGTTATACATTAACTGAAAAGAATTGCTCTGAGGCTGAGATGATCCCTAGGGCATAATAGATCAGAATAGAAAAACTGATAAAGCCTTATGTCTTGTAGTATGAACAGCATTTTTATGATATATTCTGTTCTTCTTTGATACTTCTACTCTTATTTCCTTGTCTACATACATAATTTATTGCTTTCTAGTAGGTGGAAGTGTGATGTTGCATAATTTGTTTAGATTTTCCAGGGGAATAATAAAATAGATTTCCTTCTTTTGTTTTACGGATAAGTAGTAATTTATGTTTTTAACGGAATCTGAGTGACATGTAGAAAATGATGTATGATCTCCATCTATTGCAAAAAGACTCATAAACACTGCTCCAAAACTAGCATCCCATTCTCATTTGCAAGATTATATGCCTGCTGCAGTAGAAGCAGCATTTGGTTGATTTGTAGCAGAATGTGCAGCAAAGGTTTTTACTTAACCAGGCGGCATCTGAGCCCTGCTGTGAGCAGCAAACTGTGATGTCCCTAGTTCACACAGTACATGTGTCCCGGAGAATTAAGATTCTTTCTTCTAAAGGCAGCACCTTAATGCTGTGCCATGAAACCCAATTAGTTACTTAGTCCTGTTTTTAAGGACAATGCAAAACTTTGGTGCTCATTTATGTTTGAAATGCTGATGATGAGCTTCAATAGTGGTGTAATTCCATAAGTCAGTTAAAGTAACTTGGCTTCTGAGTTTGAAAAGCCCTTTCTGGGAAAAATATTTTAGCAGCTCTGAACTATTTGGCTCCTGGAAAAGTTTGGAGCTTTCAGCCAGTTGAAGGCATGGCTTACCATAAAATAATATGGTGCATCAAATTTGTGCTGAAAGATGTATGTATAGATAATACTAGGGGAGATTTGAGAGGGCTTCACTTGCTTTATGTGATGAAGTGGATAATGGGAAGAAAACGTTGAGCTGTGCACTAGACTGCAGTCAGCTTCAGAAACAGTGATTGTCTGTCTAATATGAAAATAATACTTTGTAAGTTACTCTTCAAGTCTATAGACTGCAGTCAAGAGAATACAGTTTTTGATCCCATTTCTATTTTATTTAGGGTCTATGCAAGTGCTTGGAATAATGTTTTCCTACACTGTCATACATTTTGTCACATCTATGCAAAACTTACAGCTGCATATTTAATTGATCTACAATTAAGCACCCTCTCTGAAGTGAAAAACATTCACTGTTTGTGTGTGTTTCTTCACAGCTCCTTCTAGTAACCTTGCAAATGCTGTGCAGGCTGTGCTATCCAGTTCCCAAACTGCCAGGCTACTGCCAAGGAAAAATAAGAGATTTTCTCGCCAGTTCACAGTTGAAGTTCTTGTGAACACATGTATGTATTCAGGAGAGAACTAAACTTAGCTTTCAAAATAATCGCTGTATTTGTGAGCAAACAGTTCAGCAGAACTGGAGTTTATGTTTGTATGAGTATTATGTGAGTTTTATTCATTAAGTTTGTCAAGTAGAAGTTGTCCCAGTTTTTAGTCAGTCTCCACAAGCCTATTTAGTTTTTAGAAGCAGGAGATCAAGTTGTGTTAGAGGGATAGAGGCCATACAAAAGAGATGCTTATCAATATGTTAAATAAAAAAAGTGAAAATAACAGAAATAATGAAATGGAGGAAAACTCGTATCTTTCACTCAGAAATTGTTATCAGTTACATATTAAGTCAGTGTGAGTTTATAGTCATTTTGTTTCTAATACCTAAAATAATCCCCTAAGTTTTCTTGTTTTCTCCTTACATGCTTCCTGTACTGTGTGGTACAGATTCTGTTCTCCACTAAGGACAAAGCTTGAAGTGTTTTCACATTAATCTTAAGCAGGACTATTACCAGCTTGCTATTTAAGAACAAAAATAAGGAAGAAAAAGAAGGAATAACAGTCTTAAGTGATTTTACAATTGCTGTGTAAGACTAAAAATCTTACAGCAGTCAAACAGCAGTTCTCTCAGTGATGAGCACTGAGTCTTTACTAGTTTTAATTGCAGTTGCAAGCACTTTATACCTTGTTATTCCTTTTGAAATTAAAACTGCATACAGATCAAGCAAAGCAGCTATGAAATAGAACAAGTATTTTGAGGCTTAGAACCCTTAAAACTACTTTGTGTATCCTTTTCTTTTTAAAGGCAAACACTATCTGCAATGTCTGTGAGAAATACATGTGTTAGAGATGTTCCGTGACCAGTTTTGGGGAGGCTGGAGGACAGCTGCACTTGCTTTTAAAAAAACAGTTGCAAAGAGAATAGCTTTGAAGAAAAGGATTGGTTTTGTCTGTAGAGAGATGGTTTGCTGATTCATGGAAAGATATGCTAGCTATGAGTAGAAATACTTATCTACCTATGAATCATACTTTGCATAATCAGAAAAAGGGAATGCAAGCTTTGAATGTTGTTTGTGTTAGATAATGTCCTTAATAACATGCTTTAGTTTTGCCTTCCAACTGAAATATTCTATTCTATTCTATTCTATTCTATTCTATTCTATTCTATTCTATTCTATTCTATTCTATTCTATTCTATTCTATTCTATTCTATTCTATTCTATTCTATTCTATTCTATTCTATTCTATTCTTCTATTCCATCCAATCCCATCCCATCCCAATTTTCTATTCTGCTCTGCTCTGCTCTATAGAGGAACTTGCAAAGCAGTTAGATCTCTTTCCATAAGCAAATTTTAACACAGTGCTGCTGAGGAGGAACACATTGTATTGTGTTCACATCTACTTATTGCTGCTAGATATGGATTAAAGTTTTCATTTTCCTTATTTTGTGCTAACAATTGACTCTATCAGAGAACATTATTAAGTTGAAGGAATGCTCCATTCACTCAGTGTGAAATCTGAAAAGTTTTTCTCATCTGATTTATTATGCCACTCTCATTCTGTAAACATACAAAATGTTGTAGCTAGTCCTTGTCATTTTCCTGACCAAATCTATAACAAAATTAACTAATTTTTGGAATCAAGAGTTAGTATTTGCTCTTAGAATTTTTAGTTTCTTATATAGTATAGAGGATTGGTAACATGATGTTAGGGGAAAAAAATATGGAAAGAATAAGATGCTTGCAGTATAGGCTCATGATTTTTACACAGGCTATGATTGTTATTATTTTCATCCATTCTGAATGGAGTTGGAGGCAGGTTTGGGAGTGGTGAATATCTGTGAGTAGCCCTGTTGTGATCTTATGTTTTTTATTTTATATTAAGCAAAATGCTTCTTGGGAATAAAAAAATATTAAGTGTCTGAGAAAATACCATTAAATACTTGTTCTCTACTGCTAAAAATAGCAGAAACATATTAAAATAAAATATTGGGTGGTTACTGTTTATTTGCTTATGCCAGGACACACAACTATGAGATGGCTGCTGTTTCATTCATCTCTGCTTTTGGTCCCCTTGGTCGCTGTGGACATCTTATGTAGTTGTCTCAGTCCCCAGAGCTGCCCATCCATGTCTCCAGTTGTTCTCTGCGCTCTACAGCTTCCCTGGTGTAGTGGGGACAATTATTGTTGTCTTGGTGAGCAGGGTAAAACCTCTCCCACTGAGACTTGGGCAGCCTGCTACAATATTTTCATGTCCTAGAAGCTATACTCAGATAACTGCACAAGCAGTACCCTCAAAGATGATCTAATTCTACGAAACATACAAATACATTTTCTGCTATTGAATCTTGTGTACTGAAATAGAATGGATTGTTTGCTTGTTTAATGTTCTCCTTGAAGTTTTAAATGCTGCAATGCACAGATAGAGGAGAATTAGTTGTGAAGCATTAGACAAGGAAGTCAGTTTAAACTTTTGTCTAATATGATTGAAACATTCCCAGTGCCTGAGTGATTCAGTTGTTGGTTCTGTTGTTGTTTGGTAGGAACTTTAAGCTTTACTAATGGAACAAATCTTTTAGATTTATTCCTTTTGAAGTTTACATAGATTCTGTACATGTATTGTGGATAGGAAGGTCTGTGGGTAAGAAATACTCTATCTCCATGTCCTTGAAATGTTTGAGAAAAACAGATGTTTCAGGCTTAATTCTAAAAAACTGGACATTGAGTATGAATTTTGTTATTACAAACTTGAAATTCTACATCTGTGTGAGCAAGTTTTACAACAGTAAAATGACTATGTCTGATATTATACAGAACCTTTACTATGCATTTCTGAATGCTGAGTGTTTTGCCAAACATATTTTGCAAACGTAAAACAGTTCTCAGAATGACAAAAAAAAATGTCTTGAGATAACACTATAGAAAGAAATATATGGGAGTCCTAGAAGAGATGTGCACTGCAGCTTCTGTCAGCTGAAGCTGCAGATAACAAATTAGCAGAATGTGAATTTATTCACATTTGCCTTATAAGAGGGAATGCTGTAGGTAGGTAGGGTGCCTTGCAAAATCATGGACCCTGCACCTGTAATAGATCAGAGGTAGGTCTCAATAACAGGTAATGAGCAGTGGAACAACTGATCTGAACTGTCAGATGCTAAACAGATGACAGAGGAGCAGAGAGATCTCTTCAATCTTTAGGCACAAAAAACCCCGTACATGTATGTATATACCAAAAAGTCAGTGTGTGCTTATAATTCTTGATCAAATTGCACCATTCAATTGCAAAACCAGGACAACATTTCTGTTGGACAGAAACCTGTCTACCTTCATATAATTCTGAGGTTTTTGTTTAACAGAGAGCCTCACAGAAAGGAAATGTATTTGACCTCAAACCCTCAAAAAGATTTATTTTGGGGATCATAGACTCAGATATAAACTTTTAAGCTTGTAATGTGAAGTGAACAGCATTCTAAATTACCTTTGCCTAAAAACACATTTGATAAGGTGCCAGAAAGTAGATGTTAGGCTGCATAAAACCAACTTTAAAGGTATAAAAAAAAAGATAAATAGGATGCAGAGATGAGACAGGATATGCATGCCACAGTACTGGTTTGGTCTCAGTGTGACACTTGGGACTTTAATTGCCTGGAGCAATTTGCAGCATGCAACTTTGTTACCTAATATTCTTTGTGTTGTCTGATAACAAGTAAGAGTTAAAAGGCATTCACTAAACTTTGAAGTGGGTATGGTGTGTTGTGTGTTCTTTGCTTTTCATATTATCTTCTTGATCTTGACCCTGACCCAGTCTGGTGCTTCACAAGAAAATGCAGCCTTGCAATTTTTATTCAGTCATGGTGAAGTGGAGGAGCAAGAGGTGCAAAGAATGGATAATAAATGGAAATATTAGGGGTCAGATTTGGTTGGTATGACTTTTATTTACTTCAGTGAAATTACCTGGTGCAATTCAGTCAAATAGTAGGAAGAATTTCAGTGCGTCTGTGTGAAAGCCTGGCTTGTTAAAGCTATGTACAAATAAAGGTATCGTGCTAGTTTTGGCTGGGATAGAGTTAACTTCTTCAAAGTAGCTACTTTGGGTGAAACTGTTGGTAATACAGAGATGTTTTTGTTATTGCTGAGCAGTGTTCTTAAGGGTCCAAGGCCTTTTCTCTTCCTCATTGCACCCATCAGTAAGGAATCAGGGGCACAAGAAGTTGGGAGAGGACACAGCTGGGGAGCTGAAACCCACTGACCAAAGGAATATTCTATACCTACGGCATTATGCTTAGCAATAAAACAAAGGGAATTAGTGGGGTCCTGCTGCTCAGGGACTGGCTGGACATTAGTCAGTTGGTGGTGAGGAATTTTTTTCATTTTCGTTACTTGTCTTTCTTGCTTTTATTTTCTCTCTCTTTGATATTTTCATTTTTCATTACAAGTTGCTATAACAATAATAGTTATTATTAATGTACTGTCTTGGTCTCAACCCACAAGTTTTCTCACTTTTACCCTTTTGATTCTTCACCCCCCACCCACGTGCTCTGTATACTTCTACATGGCAAATGGAATGGCAAAATTAATATTGAAATGAGAGAATTGAAGTTATATCAATGGAAAAAAATATTTATAGTACTGAGTTTAAGAAAAGGAAAAGTCTGTGGACTACTCATGATGAAACTGATCAGCTTATTAAATGCTATTATTCCTAAAAATTCAGTTGATAATATCTCAGATGTTGAATTTGCCTCTATGAAATGCATTTGCTGTTATAGACAGGATAAGGCTATAGAGCACAGAACAAGTTGTAAGTCTCTATTTCTAAAAAAAATGTTTATTTTGAATGTTGGAATCAGAGGAAGCTGTTTTATTTTATTCGGAAATGTTTATTTCTTGTTGCAGAAAATTCACTGTTCCTGTGTGGGGGAACAAAAGTAAAAACCAGAGAAAGAAAAGACAATGGGAAAAGAAACAGATTTTTTATAAGACAAGAACCATTTATCAAATTAAGAATAACAAAAAAAAAGCTTAAAAAGAATTTGCATTGTCTTTCAAATGTGCTTACACCAATATTATCAACACAGAGGAATTCTTATTACATGTTGATTCTGAAAAGTGAGAGCTCTTAAGAAAATGAGTTGCTGCCAGAAGAAGAGCACAAAACATTTTCTTACAGGAAAAAAACAAACTACTTCTCTTTAACTTAAATGGCATTCAAAACACATTTATCTTATGGCAATGTGAAAACAAAATTGGATTTAGTCTTTCAGCTCAAGAGAGCCTACAGAAGAAGACTTTTATTCCCAGGTGATTCAAACTCTATTTATCTTTTAGCCACATGCAAACTGTTCAAACCAGCTTTTTGGATTGAGTGACCTTTTTCAGAAGAGCAGAAATAGCATTTAAAATAACTCTTGTTGCAAAGTGGAAGCATATGTCTGGGTCAAAAGTTAGCCCATTGTCAGCAAGATTCTCCACAGCTGAGGACAGCAGTGATTGCAGTATGAAAGATGTATGAATAAAAGTCTTTTCTCAAGAAATGAAACAAACTTTTTTCACACTCATAAAATTGTTAGGGCTGTAAATAAAAGATACAGGAAATAAAAGATTAAAGTGATGTCTGGAAGTGTACTGAGAAAATACACACTAAGAAAAAATTCATGTTTGAAGCTAGGTTGATCTAGAGAAGAACAAAATCACTTTATGTATTAGAAATAAAATAGTATTTATGTAATCATATGAGAACGACTGAAAAAAAAAAAAAAAGAAACCAAAAATTTAGAGAGAGAACAAAGAACATATCAGTAATTCCTAAGGAAATTTTTATAGTATGTACATTCTTAATCTGAGACTGATTCAGGGAACCATAAGGACTGTGCTTTGGAACACCACACTAATATTAATGTTTGGAATGGCTTGAGGTTTCATGTATTTGTTTTTTAGGGGGTTGTTTGTTTTTTTCCTTTTTTGCTGTTGTGTTTCTGTTTTAATAATGTGCCTTTGAATTACAGTATTACAAAATAGGTTCACAGACTGAAAAAAATACATTGTTCTGAGTGTTCTGGATCACAGGACAAAGTGATCATACCTTCTCAAAAATCTCTCAAGTGGAAAAAAGGAGATATATATAATACAAAGTGAGGAAATAAAGAAAGTAATAAGGAAAATGGATACAAATAAGAAAATATAGATTTTTTCCTTACATTATTATTTTCTCACTATTACATTTCAAAACAGAACTAGGCTGCTGGTAAATGTAATCAAACAGATTGTTGTCTTGGGGCTGCCTCATGGCTTTTCAAGCCCTGTGGGTTATGGCAATGAGGCAACTGTTAAAAATAGTAAAACTGTCACACTGTAAGGGCCACACTAATAAACTCAAGGTTAGTTTTCCAGATCTGATAAAGAAGGATAAGAATGCACATAGACATAGATTAGATGGGATCGTCTTTCTCATCATCTTCTTTAATAAAGCAATCTGCTTTAAAAAAGCGAGACTGAACTTCCCAATGGGTTTGGTTCATCAGACACAGAGAATGATTATTAAAGTTGTGACTTATAGATGCTGAGCCACTCATAAAAGTCACTGATTTAATAAAAGAGAAAATTATTCAAAACCGTTTACATGATTTTCAGAAAAGTGACAGAGAAGTGAATTCCTGCTTATTAATTAATGCAGTTTTTCTTCTTTGCACTCTAATTTCATTCTGATGGTCAAAATAATCGTTTCATCTTTACATGGTTTCTGTTCTGGTTTGGGCTGGGATAGAGTTCATTTTCTTCAGAGCAACTGGAACAAAGCCGTGATTTTTGGATTTAGTACAGGAGTATTGTTGATACTGATATTCCAGTTGCTGCTCAGTAGCCCTCACCTTAAATCAAGGACTTTTCACTGTCTCATGTTCTGCTACTGAGGAGGTGCACAAGAAGTTGTGAGGGAGCACAGCTGGGACCGCTGACTCACACTGGCATTAGGGACATTCCATACCCTAGGGCATCATGCTCAGTGTATAAACTGGAGCAGTTAGCCAGGAGCAGACAATTATTGCTCAGGGATGAGATGGGCACTGGTGTTATGGCGTATTATTCCTTCCTCCTCCCCCTTTCCTGCTTGCCGTAATCCCTCTGCTCCCAGACCAGACCAGGGAAATCGCCCGACGAGTTCCAGTCCACTGGGGGTGGGAGGAGGTTTGGCAAGGACAAAGATAAAAGATGAAGGAGGCTCTCTTTTCTGGGACACTGTCCCACACTACTGCTGAACCACTCCAGGGGAAAAAGAGACGGAGTACAAAACGGCGGGGACTTTTATACTGGGGGAAGGGGGCGGGGAGAGAGTAGAATTACAACCAATGGGATGAGACCAAAGGGGTGGGGCGAGGGGAAGGAACCAACACCACAAAACCGAGGGGGAGGCACAGGGAAAAACCATTTACAATAAACATATTACTTCAACATGACACCTGCTCTTATCATCATAATTTCACCTTGTTCCAATTATTTAACTGTTCTTATCGTAACACATGAATTTTCCGTTTTTACAGTTCTGCTCCCTATCCCACTGGGGCAGAGGATGGGAATGGGAAGGTCCACTGCATGGATCTTAATTGCTGGGTCTAGGAGTTAAGCACATCAGTGTCTTATTTAACTTTTCTCCCTCAGACTTTGGAGTTCAATGAAGGTAAAAAGTCAAGGGAAGCTTTAAACAGTGCATCTTTGAGGGTAGAATAGCTGTGGACATTAAATTGCTTCTCTATGATCTCTTGTTCATCTGGTAGAAAGTAATTTTTTTCAAAGGTCAAATATTGCTTGTGGCAGGGACCACAACATGAATCTTTCACTTACTTAGGATGGAGGTACATTAACTGAAAGTCTGAAACCACATTCATTTCTGCGTTTTCTCTCTAGCCTGATAGATCTTCGTTCGTATCTGCAGTTTGAAGGAATGCCACCGGTTCAACTGAGAGAAATGTGGAAAATGTCTGATTAGCTACAGTTTCTAGTGATGAATCGATTACCATCTATTGATTTACAGGTCAAACCTAAGAGACAGCCTACAGAGGTGAGTGAAAATGTTCGTATTCCCAATTTCCCTTACATCTTGAAACTGAAATTACTGATCTTGCTATTTTTAATACAACTTCTATTGCTTTCTTTTTAGTTATTTAAATGACATCTTACAGAAGATACTTTTCTACACCCCTTATATTATTTTACTTTAGTTTTTGAGTAGAGCTTCAGTTTCACATTGGGATTACTTTCACATCTTGCTCAATCATATTGTTTCTTTTACTCACATCTATATCTGTCACATCTCATCTTCCTTCAGTCACTTTTTTTTGTGCTGACTCCTAGGTGCCTAATTTGTTGGGGATTTTTGTTCCATCTCTGTAGTTTGTTTTTCTGGGCCTTAACTACTACTGTCTTATTCATGATCTCTGGAGTAATTGTTACCAAATTTTTGCTTACTTAGATTCGGATGCATTTCATGCAGGTACATCCTTTTTAGTGTTGCCCAGCAGGTTTCTGTCTTTGTATGGAGATTAAAAAAAGGTTTTTTTTTTCCTAATTTTCATCTTTCTAGTTGAAATAATGTTTTTTCTTCTTTTTTTTTCTTTAAAAATAGAGATACTACATGCAGCAGTGTGTTGAACATAATTCCCCTTTTGTTCTTGGCATTTTTACTTATTACTTTAGCTGGATGATATATAGAAGATGGGATTAGGTCTAAAGTATGTATATATTATTCATGTGTAGTGTACTGATAGAGAAAGTGTTATTTGTCTTCCAATTTTATATCATTATTAGTTATCATCAATTCCTTTTACTTTCCAGGGTTTTTTTCCTCTTAGAGCTGACTCGTCGTTACACTGTTCCCTGTTTACTGCTATCTATATTTCTCTTCTATTATTTAGCACTGTTATGTCAAGTAACAACTTTAAGGCAAAATCTGAAGAAAACTGTACTTTTGGAAGTACATCCTCTGTGTTTCCTGATATACAGTTGTAAATCTGTTAACATTTCCACCTTCAATAGCTTCTATAATACTTGCTCAGTTCATATGGAAAAATATTAATTGCAGGTGTAATTAATTTCATTTGGCCCCTGTATTGCTAAATTCTGTCAAATTTCCATGGCATTTCTGAATTTTATGCTTCTGTGTGCGTAAGGTAAAATGTCGGTCCACAATGTTAAATATCCATCAGTAACAAATATTCTCAGCTGATTTTTAGGTATTAGTTTAGCTGATGAATCATGGCTAATTATTGCATTTTCTCTATGTTTTTTGCAATGAAGAGTTAAGGTTGGTTTTAAAAAGTTATTTGTAGTTTTGAAAGTAGCACAGAATATGTTAAATTAACCAATTCTTATTAAAAATATATATGGAACGTATACAGTGGTGATTCGCTCTCTCCACGTGGGAAAAAATGGGTTTGGGATTTTTTTCTGTTAATTGGTAGGCTTTGTAACAGACCATCTTGGATAGAAAAGTTTGAACAAGCTCTATTCTTAAAATAATTTGCTGTGATCTTAAATACTGAAAAGTAGGCAGGATCCCAACATTCACAGTCCACTTCCTACGCCTCAGTGGGTTAAGGAAAAATCTGGCTAGACCATTTCTGTGTCTCCAAAATATGGTTAGTCCTAAGCAGTTAGAATGCAGCTTCTTTATTTTATAAAAATCAGTATAATTATTTCAAGAGACCTAAATAAGTTCTGGTATTTCACTTGTTATTTAGAAAGTCAGGATATCTCTATAGAAGAAGAAAACAAAATTTTTATCATAAGATAAATTCATTGCCAAGAATTAAATGGAATGCAAAACTAGTAACCTGGTGTGGGTTGATTTAGAAGAGACACTTCCTTTTTAGGTCATAGACATACACACATAGAAAATATTTCTTATGCTTTTTTTAAAGGACTACTCACATTGGAAACTCAAATCTCAAATGCCACTCATCCAAATGAGAAAAACTAAAATTGTGTCTCCTAAGTTTTGTCTTTTTTAAGAAGTGATGTGCAGCAAGGATTGCAAAGGAAGCAAGGAATTCATTAGAGTTCAGGACTTCAGAGTTCCTCATTCTTGTATTCTTCATTAATTTTTTCTTGTGAGTTGGTTTTTTTTAACATTTTTCATTTTTCTCTCTCATTTAATGTGAAATCTACTTAACCTCTGAGTTTCTGTATTGAAACTCAAGTGTTATGTGCCATAGAAAAATGTAAAATTGTCTTTATTAGAACATGATCATGTATTCTGAACATTTTAAATCTCTCATGCTTACACAATTGAAATTCACCGAAATACAGAATTTCTGAGGCTTGGAAGGGACCTCTTGAGATCACCACGTTTTCAGCCTCTCAGGCAGGGTCAGAGGATGAGATTGTCTTGGATTCATCCAGTCAGTCTTTAAATATCTCTAAAATGGGAGAATTCACAGCTTCTCTGGGCAAACCTATTGTTGTTGACCATTCTCATAGTAAAAATATTTTTTCTCATGTTGACATAGAATTTAATATTTTTTAATTTGTGTCTGTTGACCAGTTCCACCCATGAGGATGTTACTGGAAACTCAGGCACAAACTAAATGCAAGGAAAGAATGTAAAGATACTGATGATTTCATCTGACATTTCCTCTAAGGTCATAGATTGTGTGGAATTTCTTTTACTTTCCACCAAGTCCCCTTTTAGCCATTAAATCTGGAGGCAGAGAGAAACTGAGATTAGAATTATTAATTCCTAGTAAATTGCATTAGAGTTTTATTCATAGAAGAAAACAAATCTGTGCTAAAAATAGAGGTATTTCAGTAAGTTAGCTTTCACAACAGGTACCAATGGTTTCACACATCATCCCTTCACTGACCTCTCTCTGAAGGAGAGGAATTCCAAAAATGTATAAAGCTTCTAGTTGAAGAACAACAGTATAACAATCTTTTCAAAATCACAGACATTCTCTGAGAGCTTCTAATAAAATATAAACCAAGTAGATTCAATGTCTTCAAGCATGATTTAAAATCTTAGCATTAAAAGAAAAATTGTTATAAAATAAGGATAATATATTTATTTTTGTACTTATGTTTCAAGTTGAGATCTACACAAAGGCAAAGCGTATCTTTTTATATCTCTTCCCCCACCTGTCAGTCCTTAATCTTTGTTGTTGTAAATCATGGTGCCAGCCTAAAATATTGAGAGTGACTTAGGATATTTATCTAGTCATACAGCACAGATGAACAAACTAAGAGACTTGGCAGTTAGCAGGTGTTGATTTATGCTGAATTCAACACTACTGTCATAGGCCTATTGCTCTAGTTACTAGGGTTTATTCTGGTAAAAATCTCTGCATCTCCTTTTGGCAGAGTAAGGCTTTTCAGCTGATTTCTAAGGGAGTAAGTATGAGTCGATGTTGAGCTTTTCTAAACACTCAGACCTTCTCTAGACATTATGTAGGATTAGCAGTACAACCTGAAGGAAAGCCTTGAAGACAGCAATAGATTTCATTCTCTGAATGCCCTGTGTTTCTTTGCATACATGCAGTGATCTACTGGGGCACTGAAGTGGTTTGGTAGAGCCCCTCAACAGGGCATGTAGCAAGGGATGGGAATCTCATTTTTTGGCTGGAACTAAAGTCTGGCACCTAAAGCTTTCTGATGTTCGATTTTTATGGAAACAGTAGGAATTAGACATCTAGTACACATGTAGACTCCAAACTGTAGTAATCCTAATAGTGAATGCATTTGCATCCAAGAACTATCTCTGTTTATACACATTTTTGTAATGTGGCTTGCAAATGACTCCTGAATGAGGGCCTACTTCTGATGATACAAATTTGTCACATGACTTAGATTTTGGCTTTCTGAGGAAAAATCATTTCAACCTTTTTCTATTATTTCATTATGTCAAAAAGCACTGTCATACCCCTTGTTGCTCAGCTGCAATAATAATTAATTCATAACCTGCTTTCATGACTTGGAAGAAAATCATTCATAGACAATCTGTTCTCATCTGCTTTTCTTGTCTTCTAACATCAAGATGAGTTCAGGTTAAAAAATAGAAATGTATACCTAAGTTTCAAGACCCAGAAAGAAATTAATTAAAACTCCTAAAAGCTGTTTGAAAACAAAGGAAAATCTATTGTCTGAAATATCAGATATAAGATGGGAAAAGACTTGATATGTATCCTTCTGGGCTTAAAGTATAGCTACTTCTGTGAGAAATGTATATATTCAAAAAGCTTGTTTTGAGAATGTATGGGTTTGAGGAAGTAACAGGCACTTAGGAAAAATGAAAATAGCCATTTGTTTTTAAAGTTAACTTTTTAAAAAGTTAAGTTCTTGATTTACTGTAAAGATCACAATTCTTTCAACTTTTCCACATGTGTAAAATAAGGAGACACATGGTTCTGATGTTGGTCTCTTCTGAATTGGGATATTCTGAATTGGGATATTCTGTGATATTCTTTTAAAAATCTGGAACAAAATGCTACCAAATTTGAATAATATTGATCCCCATGGATTTTATGTATTTCAGTAATCTCTTGACCACCTGACCATGCCTGAGTGGGACTAATCTGCATATATATATAGTCTAAATGAACACACTTAAAATATCTGAGAACAGGTTTCAAATAATCTAAATTAACATTCTAAGAGAAGGTTTCAAAGGAGTATTTCTGGAGCTAGGCATCCAGCCCTCAATCATTTTTGCATACTGATTTGGAAACTCAAATGATACATTTTTCCTTTAGATTATGGTAAGAGAGGTAACCTTCTTCTGTGACAAATAGCTCCTGTATAGAATGGTATTTCTAACTCCTTTCTGCACAAGCCCATGAGATAACATGACCTTAAGTTCCTAATCAATAAATCAAAACTGCTTTTGGATATCATATGCTTCATGACATTTAGGAAGAGTGGCAAGTTGAGTGATTTCTCAGTATCATTTCTATACTTACCAAAATGTCTCCCCATAGAAAGGAAGACAGATTAACTTTATTTCTGCATAAGACTTCAGTTCTCTCCTCACCCTTATTTCACTTGTAAGAAGAGGAAAATTATGATGTCTGTTTTGAAGTCCCAATTACCGTCATTTATGTCAATGGCAAATTTAACTCTATTAAAGCTTCTTTGTGTTTTAAGCCACTGAAACACAATCCAAACATTGAATGCAGCCCAAAGGCTTGATATTTCTTAGTACATTGTACAGACATGTCTGTGTGTTTCCCACTGGGAGCTTTAAATAGCAGACAACTAATTTTTAATTATTCAGTGCTGCAAGTTGGATTCTTGTGGCATAATGTCAATTACTAGGAAACAAGTGACCTGCAAATTTGACATTGCAAAAGCTTTCCCTCTGTCCACTGAGAGTTGGTAAGCACAGTAAGAGAAACACATTTCTGTCATTTAGCTTTGCTTGAGCCATTTCTCCCTTGCAGAAACTTAAACTAAGAAAAGTCTGTGGTTTTATTTAAATGCACAGTAAAGACAACGGTGTCAAAAAATCATGTTCAGCTGTTGGGCTTATTCTAAAAATGTCACTCAAGGCACATAAACCTATTAAGACATAGCTAAGTAAATTAAAAGTTACATTCTGCACGCAGTGAGCTATTCTGACATGCTGACATCTTCTGACATCACAGATTTGGGTTAGAAAGGACCTCTTGAGATCTCTGGTCCAACTACCCTGATCAAACAGGATCAGCTGCAGCTGGTTGTCCAGGATAATGTCCTGGGATTATACCCACAGATGGAGACAGCAGAACTGCTCTGGGAAGCCAGCATGTACTGGTGCATGGGAATATTCCTCCACAGGAAAACTGAGGATGATTCATGTCACATCACTGCAGATAATATAGACTTTACATGGAAAAATACATTAAGCAATAAACATAACTTTTATTTGGATGCTTCACATAACTCTAAATTAGAAGATTTGGAAAGAGTTTTTTTTTTCCTTGTTGTTCAAAAGAAAATAAAATATCTCACTGTCTGAAAGCCAGAACAATTAAGAAGGTTATAAAGGTTCCTTTTTTATTTTGTTTTATGTTGTCTAATATGACATCTTGTTCATATGTACTAAATACTTTAGGTCAAAATACATATTCTTTAAGAATTAGCTGCTTTCAACCAAATCATGCTAGGTAACTGCCAGAAAAAATAAAAAATAATTTCAGTTCAGTTACTACAGTTTGTTTTATTTTAGTACTTTCAGTTAATGTTATTAGCAAGTGACTGAATGAAGCTAAGCTTTAGATTTATTTTGGTTTTAAAAGCAAAATCCTGTGCAGTATGTATTATACAGAGAGGACATTTGGCATGCCCATAATGTGTTATGGTGTGCAGGAGTATTTGTATTGTCTCAGAAACAACCAGAAGGAGTGGAGTACAGCTGTGCTATCAGCCTGCTGTTAGGGATAATCTGTCATATCTGTTTAAATGCATGGCGTTTCATCACGCAATGCAGCAACAACCTTTGTTTCTGTCTTATGGCTGAAAAAATGTCTTTTGAATTACATTCACTAAAAGACAGGGTTGGGGAAAATAGAAGTAGATAAATAGAATTAATTTTGTTTTCCTTACTTTTGTGCTGGTTCCTCATTCCTCTGGGGAAAATTTTGTGAAGCCCAGTGTTCTGGAATCCTTAGAAGTACAGTGGTGAACATTAACACAGCTTTCATAAATGGTTTGTTTGCTTGAGAGGAAAGTTTTCTTTTTCTTGGGCTGGTACATGAGAGCAATCAATGATTATGTTTAATGGATCAGTGTGTTCACTTAAAAAGGCCTGTCTTCTTTTGTTCTTTTCCAAACTGGTAATGCACTGTGCATTTTAGTGTAGGGACAAGTCAGGTATGAGCAGTAAAAATTCATAAGTGACTTATTGACCTGAACACACTATATAATTGAGCCTGCAATGTAGATCATGTTTCAGAATAATTTGTACAATTAATTGATTTTTCAGACTCTTCAAAATAAGGATTTAATTGGCAATGTAGACCAGAATAGGAATGAACTGTCATTCACTGATATTGCATTCACAAAGCAGGGAAAATCTACAGTAGCAACTGAAATCTTTAATTTCTGGGTGTATGTTCATTTTCTTCTGAACACCCCTACATGTAAAGTATAAAGGTAGATACAAAAGGCAGCAAATATTGTGAATAGGTTGTTGTGTATGATCATGTAGCACATGAATGATAAATATATTTAAAATACTGCTGACTGCTTGAAATAGTTTCCAGCTATTTTTGACTATCCATATCATTTCATTCAATTTTTGGTTTTGTGTGTTTGGTTTTCAAAAGCTTGTGAGTGTAAAGAAAAAGTCCAAATTAAAAAAACCCTACATCTCCAACCTCTTCATAAATGCCACTTCATAAACTAATTCTGTTGCCATCTTTTTCCAAAGGTTGTAACTTCTGTAAAGATTACAACAAAATGGAATAAATGTGTATCTTGCAAAATGGTTTGTAGTTTTGGGCATATGAATTAAAATACCATGGAAGGAATGGTAAATTTAATTTATAGGTAAAAGCTATAGCAATATAGTCATTAGTAAAAGGAGGTGTTTGTTATTGATAATATTAATGGGGTTATTACTTATCTGCTTCTATTTTAGGCAGTGAATAAAAGGTAAAGGTGATCAAAAGAAAGAGACGTGGTTTTGATTTTTATTGCTCAACCATTATGTTTGATTTAACTAAATGGCATGATCAGGTAACATTTTTGAATTGGCAATTGCTTTGTCATTCCCCTTTGAAAGTCCATGAGTGTATGAGTCATTGAACACTGTGTAGACCAATTATCCTGGCCAGACTTACGCGTTTTGATTCTGGATCCAAATCTGACACAGAGTGGTCCTCTACCTTTCAGAAGAGCTCTGATGAAAAAATAGAGTTCATGAGTCTGAAATTCTTTTTAAGGTGTGGGGGTGAGATGTGGGGGATGGAGAGAGGGGAAGTAATGGAGGCTTAACTGGAAATTCAAGCTAAAGTACACGGTATCCTGTTCACCACAGGGTTAATTAAATTAAAATCCCTGGTGGAGTCGTAGATGTATTTCTGCTTTGTCAGGAATTTCATGGTAAGATAAGCACAGCAATTACTATGCCCTGATATAGTCCATATTTCAGAATAACAATAGTGTAATAATGTTAATTAAACGTAAGTGCATTTACATTTCATTGTTTCTACAGTCCAGAAGTTATATTTGAAGACATCTTATGCAGTTATTTGACTGCCTGGTTCCTTTTATATCAATAGTCAATTGGGGGAAAATGCTTCTTTCATAGTTTAAAAAAATATAAAGTTGTCTTTGATAATTAGAAACAATATGCAAAATGAAATCACTATCCAATTCTCAAAAAATTCCTCAAGCTAAACATGGGAGATATAGACTACAAATAAAATATTGATTGCATATATTACCTATTAAAATTAAAGACTTTTTTTATTACTGTGTTCATATAAACAAATAACAGTACGTATATGAAATACTGATTTAAATTTAAAATTGAAGGATTTGTCAATATGCTAACATAATGAGACAGTTTTTTCTCTAAATCAGTGGGTAATGTTCCATTAATATTTGTGAAGCAATTAGTTAATACTAAGATCATAATTAAATTTAATATTTTGTCCCTCATTGTAAAAATGACCTGTAAATTACCATCAAAAACAGTGAGAAAAGTAAATGACATATTTCATTGTGATTTTCCTTTAAATTCTTTGAACTTAGAAATGTGCTTTATGTATATTTTTCAACAGTAAAGTGGTCAAAATTTAGGATGAAAATATCCTGCAGGGTTAGTTCTTTAACTTTTAAGTTCTTTAACTAAAGTTTAGTAGCTTCTCTACTGCAAGAAGTGTCAACGTGTCTCTTCTGTCAGATTTGTAGGCAAACATTATCACCCTTCAGGCAGAACTACATCTTTTCTCAAAGGCTCTCCCTCGGTGTAGCAGCTAACATGTTTAAGAGCACCAAAGGCAATAGAAAGGGGTAATGAGTCCCACTGGCAGAGTCAGGTTTTACTCTGAAACCTTGATGCCAGAACCAACATTTTCAGTTACTGTGACTCAGTTCTGGAGCCTGAGTCAATGCAGGTAGCTCAACATTTGGAAGTGTCAAACATTTTTATTTAATACCGTACTTAGTGGGTAGTGAAATTTCATGAAATAACCTATATAAACTGTGTCAATATGTTTTGGAAAAATACAGCCATAAGTAAATAACACAAAGACATAAGTCCAAGTTGCTTAGCTAAATGTTAATGAAGAAACTGTAAGTACAAAGTGGAAAGAGCTATATTAATGTACAAAGAACAATATCCTCCATACAAGTTATTTGCTGATCACAACCAATACAAAGATCAAAAAGGATGACATTATTTAACCAGCTTTCTACCCTCTCTAAAAAGAACTCCTAATTTATTTTGACAAATTAGAAAATACTAGCTTAAACAAAGCAAGCATCAGTTCTTTGCTAAGTTAAATAATTTTGACTTAATATGAGACCCATAGCTAGCAAAACCACCTGGAGCAATAGCTGCTGGTGTAAGAGTGATAGCAGTCAGCTGACCTCAGGCTGGAGACAGTTGACAGAAGATGTATGCTCGTGTCCAAGCTATAAATATAGGTTATGATTTCCCATCAAATTCTTTTCTCTAGTGTAGCTTACAGGTGTCTGAGTTGTTTGATCTGACCTCTAGCTCAGTTTTCCTAGATATAACTCACATCTGCTTGCACTGGATATTTTTTCCTCTGGTTTTATTTTTTCTGATTAGAAGATAATGCAAAGTTTTAGTAATAATACTACAGGAATTTGTTAAGCTGTATGGCAGTAGTTGTCCACATTTTTAAGATGAAAAGAAAGCAAATTTTGTACTTCAAAGAACTGCTATTTTAAAGTAATTTTACTAGATTATTTTCTTTTCCCTGACATTTAAAGGTGCTGATAAAGCACCTAATATTATTACAAAACCTAATATTATCACAAAAATAAGGTCTTATATTATTACCGAAATAAGGCATTTGGAAGAACTGCTTCAGAAGAAAAATTGCTCTTTTCCATAGATTTGAGAAGGTGAACAAGTCCTGAGATCATGATCTATATGTTGCCCCTGCTTTATAAGATTGATTGATTCTCATGTGACAATTCTAATCTTATCTATACATAATTTTCTAAGTGGTCTATACAAAAAATGTGTAAAGTCTCTTAAGATGTGGGGGGTGTTCATAGGTTTCTTTTCAGGTCTATCTCTAACAGTGTGAATTCTGTACTGTAGAAATAAAATTTAAAAAAAAATCCTCTTTAGTTTTCACAGGTGACAGCAAAATGTGTGTGTGCTCTTCAGTGCATTCTAGGACCTAAAAGCCATTAAGATACAATATCTAAGTAACATCAGTAACTCCAATGTTCTCTGAGAAATTAAAGCACACTAAACCAGCAGGAAACAGGAAAACTGAATTCAGAAAATTATATTTGTTCAGTTTTGTGGCTGGAGAAAAGGCTGTCTCACCAAGCTGTGTCACCAATGAAATATTAGATCAAGTGAAACAGATGATTTTTAGGTATTGTAATATCAAATATTGTTATTTATTATAATATCAAATTATAATAATTACAATTATAATATTATAATATCAAATAAAACATATTGCTTTAAGACAGTTACTCTTGTAGAAAGTTTAAAGGAAAAGAAAGTAAGACATCCAAATCCAATCTTACTGGTATAATATACAGTGAGATACAGTGTACTAGACCAACACCAGAAATGGTCAGAGAAGATAAATAAAACCCAAACCCTGTGTTTGTTGTTTGTGGTTGTGTGGAAAACATAGGAGTTTTGAGCCTGAACAGAGTACCAGGCTCCAAGTTAAACACCAATGTAGATCTGCTCACAGAAGTCAGGATCAAGACAAGTGCACAAGTCAGCCTTGTAAGACGGAATAAAAAAATCAGACTTCAGAAGCAACCTCTAAAGATTCATATCTAAATAGATCTAAAATGGGATTTATTCCTGATGGTCCTTTATTAAAGACCAAAAGTTTCCATTCTTTGATATTAAGACCATAAATAAATGAACATATGAATAGAATATAATGTAATATAATGTAATGTAATGTAATAATATAATATAATATAATATAATATAATTTAATATAATATAATATAATATTATATTATATTATATTATATTATATTATATTATATAATATAATATAATATAATATAATTTAATATAATATAATATATACCTTTACACCTTTATAGCTGAGAAGAAAATCTGGATCAGGCTTTTGCTTTGATAGCCCTTGGATAAGAGTATAATCCCAATCCTCAAAACTGATGCACATTTTGATTTCTCCTGACTAGCAGCACTTACAGCCATCTGTTAGACTGGCAGTACTCCTAGGCCAAGATTCTTCTGCCAGTTTAGAAATGGCATGAAGGAGCAACTGGTGAAAAAAAAATCAATTTAAAAAATGGTGTGAAAGAGCAACTGGTGGAAAGAATCAATTTCCATCACTTCTTCCTCCTGTGGTAGCCTTCATCAGATATTGCTCTAAAATTAGTTTGTTTTTTTAAATAGTTTTAAGTGTTTCTAGTTAACAAAAAGGCTAATTACAGAACGTTAATTGCCTATGTACCCCTTTAACCACTATTAATCTTAGACCTCTACAATTTATTTTTGACAGATTATGTTTGAGCTTTAAAAAGTAAAAAAAAAAGAGGATGAAGTTAAAAAAATAAGGCAATAATTAAGGAAACCATTAGGAACTCCATGAAATGTTTATTTAATGGCTCAAGTTGTGTTACAGAATCACATTTTTTTCTATTTATGAGTAAAGCAGAAAATTTATCATAAAACATTATAAAATAAGAATTCATTTTATATAAAGACATTCTGTGGGAAACATATCCCTCAATTTTATTTCTAAAAAAAGCAATTTGCTTTATCAGTACTCCTCCAACTGAGCCTGGGATATCACATACAGCACAGATTCTGAATAAGTGCAGTGATTATTGAAGCATCCAAAAGAATGTACTTCTGGTTATCTGGAAAGAGGTATGCAAACAAATATTCTCCAGAGGTCCTTCAAAGAAAAAGGTTTATTCTAGACCTGAAGCACTGCAGAGCTTCAACTATAAAGCTTTTAGCTGTTTTAAACACATTCAGAAATTGTTACGACTGTTCCTTAATGTGGAAATTCTTCAGATGGTCATACATGACATAGAGTGCTTAAAGTATCATAGATATAAATATATATTTATAAAAATATAAACAGGCATCTGTCATCTGCCCTCTGGTTTAGCAGTTAAAAGTAACTAATGTCTGCTGCTCACAGAAGTCACAGAATGGCCTCAGAGTGTAGGCAGACACAGTCACCTTTAAATCTTCTGTAGGAGACACAATGCCCAGCAAACTTGCTGGTATTGAAGGAAATATGGGTACAGAAACAACCAAAAAATGGGTGACTATTGCTGATGAAACTAATTTGGTTCAGAAAATGCTTCCACTATGAGAAACTTTTCCAGCTGTGAGAGGATGAATGTAGCATCTCTCTTATCTGCAACTAGACTAATTTAATGTATATTCCATGGAATTTGACAGGATCAAATGTTTGTTTTGAGACTAATTCACAGCTTTGATTTCAATTAACAATATGCTGTTGCTAGTTTCTTTGTGCAGGACTCAGTTCTACTCTAAATTAACAGCTCTATTTGAAGAGTTTCTGCTTTCAGTTGCATTGCATGCATCTTTTGGCAATGCCTTTATTTTAAACTGTTAACAGCTTCCTGGTTTTATTTTTACAGAGAACTGTTCTGCATTCTTAAGAGTTTCATTTTCAGACTGTTATGTTTGTTCACTAATGTTGTTAATGTCCCTTGCTGAATCACCGAATGCACTTTTACTCTCTAATATGCATCAAGATCTCTCTCATTTATCTCATTGAAATGAAATCTCAATGAAAATCTGGGACTGTGAGATTATAGTGATGCAAATCAATCTGCTCTTACCCTGTACACACTGGCATTAATTGATTGGTTCAGCATTTATTTAATTGCTTAAGTTATGCAGTTATGTCAGATCTTATGAAATGGCAGTAGTCTTAAACAGACCTGTTAGGAAAAGAATTTCACTATGGGGGAAAAAAATAATAAAAAAATTCCCACTCAATCATATTAAAATATATTTTATAGTGTGATATTTCAAAAAAAGCAATCAAAAACCTGGTCACTACAATTTTCTGCATGATTGCTTGAATCATAATAGTAAGTCATAATAATTAAGTAGTTATCCCATGACAACTTTGTATATCTTTAGTTCAGTGAGGATTGTTTGGGGTTTATCTCAGGCAGTTATTTAGTGAGTGCAATAATTTTTGTTTGAATTTGCTTTTTCTCTCTCTCATGCTATAATCCATTTTGAAGTACAAATGATAGAGTTTATCTTCCAGATGAAAGAAAATAATTTACTATAATCTATTTTTAGCCAAGAATGATTAAACAAGTTGTTTTCCATGAGACTTGCACTAGGCCAAGAGGGTTGAAAGGGAAGTATAAAGGATGGAGTGAAGACAAACAAAGGCATGACAGAGAATAGTATTGTTTTCAATAGAAAAGATGTGTGGAACCTGGGAGACAGATTAGAGACGGACCTAGCTGACAGGACAGCTACTGAAGCTAGACACAGATACTGTCTGAATATATATCACAAAATTCTGATACGTGTGGGAAGTCCTGTCTGTCAGACAGCACGGATTTGTAGTTCAGAAATCACTGTGGGATGGGGACCAGTTCAGTCAAATGTGATGGACTGTTAATTCTTGTGTCCTGTGCTTATGCTAGAGTATGTTTATTTCAGGAGTTGGTTTTTTCAAAAGAGTTATTGTATCACAGTGAGCAAAGATTCCAGGATGCTCAGATTTACATAGCAGGATATATGGTAATTAATGTGGCACAGAAAACATACATGCTTTGGAAGATCACTTTAGCCCTTTTGTGATCATGTATGTTTTTCAAACTAAAAATTAGGAGAAGAATATTTATAAGTAGGTATCTTTTGGCATGTGAAACTGTCCAAATTGCTTCTAATAATTAAGTAAGAAGAAAGTTCAAGCAGAGAGTGATTGAATATTTTGTGTAGGTGGATAGAGACAGCTCTAATGTAATGCAATAAATCATTCCTGAAGAGGAACCGTATTTCTCAAAAGTATCTTCCAGCTGTGCATGTGAAATAGTTGGTGGTCTAATGATCGTGGTAACATAAAGCTTGCTCACTTCTGGGTACATATTCCTTCAGAGGAGAATCTATTGTTTCCAGCCCTCCACAGTAGCTTTTATTCCACCTTCAGTTAGTGAGCAAGCACTTTCCAGCCATTCTTTCCACTTGTTAAGGCTTCTTCTCTGAAAAAAAGACAAAATATAAAAGTTGATTCCCAGTTTTAATGTTTTGAGTTCTGAAAGACTAAAGGGGTTTCAGGCACGCAGCTGCTATTTTTATGGGAAAAAATAGCTCTATCTGCATATAGGGAGTCTGTGTAGGGAAAGCAGAGAATGAATCTAGTCTTACCAACATGAGTGATTATACTGTCTGCATCTAAATATATAGACCAAAAAGGCTATGCTTTCTCAGATATATTCTTAAGATATCAATTTTTACGGTATCTCTAACATTTGTATGTGGGCTTTTATATGCTACCCAGAACAGAAGCAAAGTAAAATACGTCAAGTTTTTTATATGACTGAGATCAGGAACACATGATGCATAATTCTAGTCTTTGTTTCACTCAGAGGAAAGATAAGAATGCAGTAAGTTAAGCTTTGTCTTTCATGTCTGTTCCCTCAGACATCTTGTATATCAAAGGCTTCGAAGAGATCTAAAGACACAAAAGTAAGTCCTGCCTTCTTGATGATTTAAAAAAATAATTGAAGTGTGAGACTAATGCTGTATGTTACTGCATTGGAAATCTGGATGTATAGAGGCAAAAAATTCTCAGAATGTGCAAGTATAGCCAAAAATATTGAAATACAATCTTAATCCTGTTGATATTTTTCTTATTAAAAGAAGATAAAAGTGAAATTATTGATATGAGGAGGCTCACTGTGGCAGTAGGAGGCAAAAATAATCATTAATTTGTGAATAAATGTTACCTTCTTGCAGAATGACTCTGTCAATTTAACAAACTAAAAAATTCCCCTAAGGATTAAATGTGTATGTACTTCTGCTTTGGGTAGCTGATTTCCTAAATTGCTCCCTCCCTCCCTCCTGTTCATTTGTCATTTCTTTTCATGTATGAGCATACTTTCATATCTCTGCTGCTTATGTCTACAGATTTCTTTGACATGTCAAAGGAGAAATGAGCTCAAGTTCTTTAAACAAATGCTGCAGGAAAGGAAGTCATTTACTCTTTGGCTTTTGCTTATGTCCATTTGCTTTAATTGTAGAGTTTAAATATAAAATATAATAAAATAAAATATATATAAAATAAAATATTATATAAAAGTAAATATAATAAAATTTATTTAGACCAATTTCTTCCGTTCACTCATGAAGAATAATGCTTGTATAGGGTGATATTTAGAAAATGTGGCATACCATAACAAATTGATTCAAAATTATTACAAAACTTTTATTGCAAGTACATATTAACCTGTTAAACATTAAATTATACAAATGTTTGCAAATAATGGTACAGATACTATAATTTTATGTACTTCTATTGTACTGTATTTTAAGCCACCACACATTCTAGAGAATTGCAAGACACTTTTGGTGGATTCTCTCTTATTTTGATGCTGAAAGTCAAAAATATTTTCCTCATTTGTTTGTTTGTTTTTTCCTCCATGGGTTTCAATGAATCTGTAAAATAGCAGTCTTATGTGACGTTAAAACCACTTCCCTTGCACATCTGTTTTCCAGAAAGTAAACTAGTGATTTTTCAGACACAGTCACTATCCAGACACAAAATGTAAACATAAATCCTAAATATAACTTCCTTTTTTTTATGTTTTAAATGCAAGAATAGAATAGAATAGAATAGAATAGAATAGAATAGTGTGTCAAAATTATAAATCCCGAATGACACATACCTTCTGTAACTCTGTACTAAAAGTTTTTCTGGTTTAAATCCAAGTGGGAGGTGAAGGAGGAATTTTTAGGTTTTTAAAATCAATTCCTGGTTTCACAATGACTACATCTTCAATTTCAATTTTGAAATAAATGTTGTATTGCTATCTCTCTACACAGTACATTTCTTCAACAACAGGAAGCAAGCTGAATTCAGCAATCAGATAGCTTGTTCTCTTATCAACAAAGCAGACTTCATTATGAGGCATCCCTGTTTATCTAATTTCTTTCTGTACATACTGTCTGAATGCAGAGTCAACCTCCTCTAGCTTAGTATGTCTACAATTGCCTGTGGATAAATGTTTTTTCAAGTAACAACTATTTTATACTTACATATACGGGGAGGGGAGGGGGTGAGAGGGGTAAACAAAAAAAAGCAGTGAGAGGTAGAAAAGGTGAAATTGTTTGGAAAGATCATAATACAGGGGGCTAAGCATTATTGTAACTAAAGTTTTACTTCCTTTAAACTAACAAAAATCAGGATGGCATGCTGTTTTACCTCCGAGCTTCCTTCCCCCAACCTACCACTCACACTCTCTAGTCATGTTGTGGCCAGGGACGAACAGGAGTCAGCTCTTGGACAAGGCAAGCCAGTATCTTAGTATTTTTATGATTCAAACCATTTCCATGGTGATAATATTGAGTCCCTAGGTCATTCAGTGGCTCATGAAAGACAGAGTTTGTTGTTCTCAAAGACCATGGAGATCCAAATACCGTAACATTAAGTCATCCTGCCCTGAAAGGAGACTATGAACATGGTTTATGTAGGTTATCATGTCTAGTTTTGCACAATAATTTCTAATGATGTAGCTAATTGAAATAAAAATTGTTAGTGGTGAGTGCCTCAGTTTAAAGGGAGTTTTTTCTTGGAAGAAAGTTTGAGTTTAATATGGGACTTCTTGCCACACCAGTTATTCACAGCCTAGGAATGTGGACTTAGCCTGCAGTGTGAAAGGCAAGGTCACTGCTCTGATCCAGGGGGGCAGCAGCTTTAAGGGTGAGAGACAACTGAGCACTTGTCTGTTCTTGGGCCTGTATTGTACTCCTCCACTTTTTCATCAACTTTCTTTCTTGTACATGTACTAATAATGTTTGTTGGTGCTTTTCACAACATTCTCAAGGAGACAGTTGAACATTAGTGAAGGGAAGAAATTGTCATTTTTCCCACATTGAAATAAAGGCAAAGAATTCTCCCTAGTGTAATACAAACATTGGGTATTTTAAATTAGAATTTCCATTCTCAGTGATTTTATATTTCTGGATTTAAATTTCCAGATTTTCAAAGTCATTCCAAGAGAACTATTTTTGAAACCTCTTACATCTAGGATTAAAAACTATTCTCATTATTTAAAATGAGGAATTAACATCGGTTATCTGTCACAGCTAATGTCAGACAGATGTAAGAGAACATTATTACTGTTACGTCAATGTATCTTGAGACAAAATTTTAGCAGAAAGCCATCATGAGATCTAGAACCCTTAGAATAATTCTGCTAAATTGCAAATATCTGAGTCTAGAATGAAGAAAGAACCACAGAAACCATTCTTTGGTCTAGAAGTTACAACTTTTTTTCTCTGTTATCTGTAGGGTTGCAGTAGATTTCTTCAAAAAATGGATGCCCTTACCTGTTTTAAAGTGTGCCATTAGAAATAACTGGATTTCTCAAATTCAGTAGTTAAACTCCTTTTACTTGAGTTTGGCTGAAACTGTGTGTGTTTGAACTTATAAGCCTTCCTCTTTCATCTACCCGTATTTTGAGGCTACTGTAATTGTACTTTCCTCCATTAAATATATTACTACTCTTCCCTCTCAAAACAACAGCAAAAGATTATTTCAGCAGGCTCCTAAGCTACTGGTCTAGGCAGATGTATGTTCCCTTTTCTGTGACTTGGGGACTGTCATTCAACAGCCACTTGTTTCTGGAAAGGAGCTCAAAGACCTTTTATAACAATACTGGATAGAGAACAGCAGTTATTCCTAATAGCTTGCAGGTAATTTCTGGCCTGAGACAAAGAGACTTGTGTAATGTGAAACTCCTAAAGTTTGTGCTTCCTTAACAATATTCTGCAATCTTCCACCTTAAAACATGTTACATGCAAGGTCTCACTTGATAGTACAGTCATCCCTCCAAATGTGCAATGTCTCTCATTAGAACACCAGGAAATCTCTAGGACTCACTTTGCTACACTAAATTAAGGCATATTTTTGCTCTCTCCACAGTTATTGTGTGTGTCCTGTCTGTTTAGGAACCAAATTTTATCAGGAGCAGTAGCTCTTCTATTCATGCATCAGGTATCAATCAATAACCTGTGAGAACCAGCAAATATCCCTGAGGCATGCATCAGTCAAGTGTATGAAACACAAAAGTGGCTTTAGATATTTGTAGCTATGGTTTATGTTTGGGTGTCAGGTTGATATTTAAGCACTAGGTTAGAATTACTTTGCCTTTCATTTAGTCCTAATTCTAGCTAGCAATAGGCTTTCTTTCCAATCTCTCCTGGCATTTTGATATTTTTCAATATCAAAGCAAGTCTATATAAAAAAAAATACCAATAACAATGAAAACCACCCCAGAACAAAAAGGGAAACAAACAAACAAAACCACATGTGTTTTACTGTTTTATAAAATATATCTTCCCAGGTTTAGCTTACATATTTGTCGAAAATAAGAAAATATTTTACTTTATTAGAGGTTATTTACCTATTAAAGATGTTTAAAACACATAAGGGAATTTATTTTGCTGTAGTGAAATAGAAGTGACTCTTTAGGAGTAGCTTATTGATTTAAACAGTTGAGTAGCCATAATTGTCTAGAAAGTAGTACATCATAAAATATATTATGTCTGCACAGAAAAGCAATTGCACTGGAATCTTTGAACTGATAAAGAGAGTTCATTAGAAATAATAGACACTTTTCCCCAAAACTCTGGCTCTGCTGATTAATTTTGATGCTTTCTACATATTGTTGCTGCTTCAGAGATAGGAATTACTAGGACTTCATAGAAGATAGAATCTAGATTTTTATAGCTTCTAATCGAAAATTTCTGTCTTCTGCAGTGTTGTATGGCTGTGCATAATAAATGCTGAATTCAATATATAAAGCTTCAAAAGCATGATGCTTAACAGTAGTAGCTTGAATTCATTAGTGTTAAGTAAGCATTTGTAAATGTTGTAAATATACTTGCAAACTTCCCAGCGTTCCTAAATGGATTTATGTAGGTACACTTGATATTGTTGCTCATTGGGATATGGAGCTACTAGCACTGAAGGTATCTTGTAAGACATGTTGGTACAGAAATTGTATTTTATGCCACTAGAAATGGTAGCAGTGTTTCATTTAAGAACAGGCTTCCCTGAGCTAGGGGTGTAGGAAAGCTATCAATTCTTAGAACATGGATCATGTCCCTTTCCTGACTTCTCTTGTTCTATTTATAGATTTTAGAGATGAAAAAATTAAAAGCAAGATGATGGTCCCACAATTTTTTACTTAGTTTTACCTCTTATTTTTTTGGTAATCTGGAAAATGTTTCTAAAAATTAAAATAATATATTTATCTATAGCCGAAGCTATTCTTAATTATACTGACTTTCAAAAAAAAAAGTGAGTCGTTTAGAGAAAGCAAAGCACTCTAATTTCAGGTTGAAGAGATTATTTTGAACATTTTATCTATGAGTTAAACTCCAGTAGAGGCATAATGAATTCCCCTGTGTATTACAGTGAAGGTTTTGGCTAATCAGACACAATAAACTGATAATAAACTTGTGCCTTGAATAGTCTGCCTCATATCCTGTATAATTTAGTGTGAGTTATAAAAGAAGCTGGTGGAGGGAAAAAGTCAGGATCAACAATTAATCATTAGTACATGCAGATAAGGGCGCAGCAGACAGGGTCTGTCTCTGTTGGGACTGCAGTGTATTGCTTTCCTTGGTTATTTCACTGTCACTGGCCTAAACTTTATCAGTGTTTACTCATCCACTAGAGAAATGCACTTGTTTTTCATAGGTCACAATGACCTTTAAGAGTTTGATATTCACAATATTAACTGTAGATCGTAATTAAATGGATGATTGGGAAGGTATTTAGGAGGAAAGATTTAAGAGACAGAAGTTCAGTTTAAGTCATAATTCTATATTGGTGGCTAAGGTTAGGTTCCCTTGGCTGTGAGATTATAATTGCATGAACAGTGTGTGCATTATGTAATTCATATTATTGAGAGTCCTAGATCTTAACTTCTGTGTCTTTAAGCAGCTCATTCAGGTTTGGGTGAAAGACTGTTTCAAAAATAAATGACAGCCACAAGCAGTTTTCACTTGGTTAACTTGTATGTGTATATAGGACACTTGCAAATTACAGCATCAAAATCTGCCTTTATCCCTGGCTGCCTGTTATAGCCTGGATTCAACATTTTTCTCTCTTTTCTTATATCTGGTTTTAATAAAACAAACAATCAAGCACAACATTTATTTTTCAAGCATTTGATTTTTTTTCAAATGGAATATTTCACATGAAAGTGTGATTCTATTTTTTAAACATTCACAGCTAGGTGAAAACCCAGATTTGCTATTCTAAATCTATTGTAATGGAAGACTTTTATCAGATGAAATCTTACAGGTGAAAAAAACCCAAACATCAAAACCCATACTAAAAGCAGTCTCTTCAGTTATGGCTCTTAATATTTAAAAAATGGAAATTTTCTCATATCACACCGTACCAGATAAAGAACCTTCTGTAGCTGGAAACCATCTCCCTATGCACTTGTTTAACAGAAAGCTATCAGGTCACCCTCTGTTGAAAAGTTAAATAGCAGAAAGAACAGCCCAAATACAAATCAACAGTATTGTGTAGGCCTCTGTCACGAGCTCTGTGCTGACCTCAAATCTCTGTTTGAAGTACCACCAGATAATACTTTACACAATACCTTCTCAACTCAGCACGGTTTTTAAAACACATCAGATCATGCCATGCTGATTACTCTAAGTTTGAGAAACCAAAGAAATACAGCATGGAATTTGAGAGGGTTTTGTTATTTTTTTCACTGAAATCAACCAGTAATTGTAAGGAACAGAAGGTTCTATTGGTTATATCCAGAATATTTCAGGCTTTTCTAAGGGAGTAAAGGATATAATGGTAAATGCAAAAAACTGAGATCAGGGAAAAAAAATTAGAACTCTGTCTCCCGTCTTTCAGAGGGCTGCCATAATCTGTTCTGCTTCATTCATTTCTTCTTCACAATTACTGAAGTGGGAATTTATAGAAGGTACAAGGGCATTTCACCACATAAAAAGATTGTGTCACAATTTCTTTAATAGACTGTTCAGGAGTAGTTGATCTGAATTGTGGGGGGTTGAAATTTTAAGAACATTGAATTTATAAGGATTACTTAATTTTTTGGTGGTTTTGTGTCACTGATTTTATACAGATTTTCTCATACAATTCTGTGAATACTTCTGGAATGACAGATTTCGTGTGTATTTATAGAATAAAAAATTTTCACATCAAACATAAAAAGGTGGGACCTTTTTACAATATGAAGGTTTGGGATTTGGGGTTTTTTCTTTTCAGCATAGGAAGGGAATCAGTGAAAACAAGACCTTAGGTTGCATTTTTGAAGATATTTGAAGGTATTTGGAGTGAGCTTCCCCTACTTACTTACTATCTTGTGTTTCTTGTCAGAATGAACACTTAAGGTACTTGCATTTCTGTCATTCCTGCCAAAGGTCACTTCTTCCCCCTTCCTAGTACAAAATTAAGTGAAAGTAAATTTTCCATAGTTTTACTTTCTTATATTAGTGAAATGATAAAGGTTATTAGACATTAGAGAAATCAGTATTCAATAGTGATTGTCTTGTATTCTGGCTGTTCTAATCTGTTGCTATATACTGAAGTTTTCATGCTTGGGGTATTAGTGCAAGAGTTCACAATGTACTTAGGACATTATCCCTGTTACTTACTTTTCCACAGAGCTTGACAAAAGTTTCTGTCACAATGGAGTTCTCAGTGTGGCTTCTTTTGAAGTGGTGAGATTTGGAGCTTTTTAGTTCTTAAGAGTATATTGCAAAATTCAACTGAAACTACAAGGATTGAGAGAAATTAATTGACCCTTACTGAAGGTAATCCTTAGTTGACTGGCAATCTCAGATGTCAGGTGAAGGGTATTTTAGTCTGTGGCTAGCTTTGAAAAGTTTTCAGGGAAAAATTAAGTGAAAATTGAAGTTCCCCACAGACCCTTTTTATAGTAAGGCAAGGTTCGTGATATTTCATATTAAAAACAAAAAAGAAAAAGAACCCACAACAAAACCAAACAAATCCAAAATACTAAACAGTAAAACTGTGTTTTCTAAATTGTCTTCTTTGTTAGTAACCTTGACTAATAGCTTCTTCTTCATTTATTGCTTTTTGGAGTTCTTGGCAATGCATTGTTAGTCCTGATGGAGCTATTTTAGTTATGAAATAGGGAAAACGTACAAATCAGGTTCCTTTTTCTAGGTGTTTTTTGTCACAATGAGATATACATACAGTATGGCTTATTTACTATTGCCACAGTGAAGGCAATAGTATTTCAATTTCAATTCCAAGTTCTAACGTTGTATATATTGAGCCAAAGCTGCTGAGTTCAGGAGTTTCCCCTGTATCCTGAATAAAAATCCCATTTATTGTGCTTTGCTTAAAAAAGAAAAGGGAGAAGTATAGCTGGAGACTCCATTTTCAGAAACATTCCTGTTAATTCCTGCTCATGAGAATTTTCTCTAACAGATCCTTCATTAGTCTGCTCTGTATCATTAGCAGAGAAGAGACAACCTAGGAAACAGAGTCAAGAGAAGCTCCTGTAAGTGAATGTGTAGTATTTGCAATTAATGAGTATTTAAAAACATTTTGTTTTCAAGTTAAGAATTAATAGTAAATATTTTTGTTGTCATCATGTGTTTGTTTACTAAATTAGAGGAATGAAAGTATTTGGGATAGTTTTCATTCAAAACATACCATATTTTCTGGCTAAAATAAAACAAAACAAAAAAACAGCAGATGTCTTTAACAATGCATAGAATGTGTTTTGGGAGTCATGGACAAAACCAGGGCACCAAAAAATATTTTTCATTCTTGGGCTTTGTTGTGCTTTTAACCTCCAGCAGTACAACAGTGTAAAAGTCAACTACTTCTTCCCAGTGTATTGTTCTTTGGGTTTAGTACACTAAAGGTTTATAATGAGATCTGTTCAGAAATTAATATGGGAAATTGGTAAAAATGTTGTCTTGTAGTGTTAGTCCCACAGTTTGTTCAATGTCAATGTAATAATTCTCACGTTTTTAATCAAGAGTAAAATGGTATCTGAGTTATGAAATTTTAAAATTTTGCCCCAACATGATGGGAAAGGCATTAATATCTGCTATGTACTTGTCAGATTATTCATGAAATGAAATACAATGAAAATATGAATGAAGTATATAATTCCACTGCAGAAATCTTTTGTTTTTTAAAAATTTCTCACTTATTTTCTACTCCACATTTGATTCTATTGATGAGTTTTATAACTATGTTAGAATGCTACAGTGGATTGTTTAATTGAATTCAGTCCCATACCATCTGTTATATTCTAGAATTACTACATATCATACAGTAAAATACATTTGGAAACTAGATTTGTACAAGAGATCAATTATAATATATTTTAATATATTAAATATATTAAATATATTTTGCTATCCTGTTTGAGTCATTCTGAGTGACGTCCACTAAAGAGAAATATCTTACATTGAAATTTCTGATGCCATTTCTGTTATAATTATTCACAATGTTTTAGATGTTGATGTTTTCAAAGCTGAAATTGTGAAATTGTGTGGAATTTATAATCCTCCCTAAGTATTTATGTTTTTTTGAAGTTTTTTTCCACTGGACTGTGTTTGATTTCATAATTTATTAATTTTTACTTCCAGGATTTAGAGGAAATAGAATACATTACATGTATATGATTTATATTTAAAATATATTGATTTATAAATGCACTGCATGTGTCTTGCATCACACAGATTTACACATGTGTAATACATTTATAAATACAGTTTATCGTTTAGAATCTTTCACATTTATGATTTGATGAGGATTTTTTGATTAATTTGATTAAAAACTTGTTCTGAGATTGTAGCGTTTTATCTTTACATCTTAAAATTGAATTAACGTATGTTTTTTCTCTTTTATTGGTGAAAACTCATATAAAGGATTTTCATGCATGAAGTATATAAAAAGCCCAATTAAATTGTATTATGCTAGCTTCCACATACTGCAAAAATCATTGATGTAATAATAGAAATTACATTTATACTTTTCCTCATTAAAATATTCAGCATGGATAAGATAAGTTAGGAGAAAGAGCAGTTTAGAGGAATTCTAACTTTGTTTTGTTTTGCACTTTTTCCCCCACTTAAGCCTAATAGTAAAAAGAAAGATCTATTCTGTGGTTATAACAAGACTAACATTTATAGTTAGATATTTTTGTGATATTTGGTGTCCATTTGTTTTGTTTTCATTTAGGTTCATTAACATTTTTGAAGCATGCTATGTTATATAGGTAATATGCTTATTCCCTGTGTAAAAGAGGGAAAATAAATATATGTTTTAATTTGTGAATATTTTTACAGCCTAGAAAGCTACAGTGTACAAACTGGTGAAAATACCTCCAGTATTACATTCCTTAGTCAAGTCAAGGTATAACAGGAGGATTAGTTTTCTAAAGATTTACTGCTACTTGTTTATCTTTCCTACTTAATAAAATATTAACAAAAAAACCCATAAGCATCATTCTCTCACCCACATAATATATATTTTCAATAGATTACTGGACTGGTTCTTCAAAAAGAATCATGAAGTAGCTTTTTCCATCTTTGGAGGAGTCAGAGCTGGGGCAAGTAACAGGGAATGGATGTATTAAGTAAATTTCTTGCATTATTTGCACCAATATATGGCATGAATTTCTACTCCATGACTAGAACCTAACCTACCAAAAGCTAGTATCTAAGAGCTCCATATGCAAAATGCATTCTGTGATCAAAATGTTACATGCTTCAGAAACATGTTTTGTCTTAGGAATGGGGCGTGGCAAATAGGTAGACTAGTTTAGTGAAAAAATGCAAAAGCTGTGATTTTCTTTCCCTGAGAGTGTCTGTAGATTCCATGCCTGCAAAGATGCTACACACGAGTTGAATTCACAGTATTGTGACAGCTTCTTTGAAGTCAGGTTTTTTGCTGAAGTAGAGAAAGAAAGGCTGTAATACTCAAATTCAGAAAAGGCTATAATTTTATAATTTTAATATATTGATTGAATCATTAGTGATTTAGAATTCTAATGCTTTCTTCTTGTACAGAGGCTCAACCTTACTGTTAAACATGCAAGCAAAAGCCTTATTTCAGAAGAGAATAAAAATAGCTGTTTCTCTTAGGAAACACCTTACCAAAATTTCCTTACACTAGTAAAAATACATACAGTCCTACTGAAAATAATAACTATTCTAGATTTAAACCAATGGAATGATGCTCAGGCTCTGGACCAATACTCTACATTACTTTATTTACGTAAGTTCATCCATGAATTTTGATAGCAAAAGGCTTGAAGAGGGAAAGAAGGCATCTGAAAGCATATTAAGGAATCTGTATACACTGCATAATGGGAGAAGAGGTAGCACACAATGTGAACTGCTGCTCAAATTATCTTTCATTTTCCATGGTCTGCTTTTCTTAATGGAAACATTGGATGGTGGTGGTAGCACAAGGAAAGGTTCAATCTATAAATATATTCAGGATTCTTCTGGTTTCTTTTTGAAAAGAGCATGAATTGTAATGCCCGATGCAATGTAACAATTTGCTTTCAGACAGTGAGCACACGCACACACACGGAGAAATTGCACACAGTCATTTTCAAACAGAGAGGTATTCTGCCAGAGACTGGCAATTTTCAACTCATTACATTTTACAGAACTATTACTTTTGTGTGCAACTAAAAATTTCAGCATGATTAATAACTTTTACATATATTAATCACTATGTGCACACCTTGAAAGAGCATGAGATTAGAATTATGAAACCAAGGTCCTGCTCTAAGAAAGTAATTAAATGTGTTTTATCTCATTTGAGTTCAAACCTAAAATTAAGCCTGTTTGTCAAGGTAAAGTTTAAATTAGTATGACAAGTCCTCTTAGAGAGAGGAGAAGTGTTTTTGACTGCCATATACCAAAAACAGAAGCTATTAGAGTCAAAGCACAAAGCTAGGAGAAAGAGCAAAACTGGATCACTGAAAAGAGAAACCTGCCAGACTAAATAAGGTAAAGTGGTATGGATTATGAAAGAAAAACAAACAACTGTCCTCAGAGAGACAGGGTACAGTCCACAAGGAAAAATGTTACAAAGAGTTTAGAGGTCATGAAATTGATTCTAAACTGAGTTTTGGAAGGCAGAAAAATGTGGCTGGTGTGCTGACATCCTGGTTATTTTCCTCCAGACATTCTTTAAATATTCAGCCCAAGTAGTGCTCATTTTTCTTTTCCTGTTTTTTTCTATGCAAACCTTGCTCTCATTCTCTATGTGTTCTGCCCTTTCTATGTTTATTCCTTGAATTGTGTGTATATAATGTTTTCAGCTGGTTTTTACCCATGAATGCTTTCTGAACTGCTGAACATATATGATGTTTTAAAATGAGAGAAGGTTTCTGCCCACGTTAGGAGGATTGGAACTAGATGATCTTTATGGTCCCTTCCAACCGTAACCATTCTGCAAGTCTACGATTCTTTAAGATTGTATGCAAAGAATATGCAAGATATTGTGACAAGTCATTAGTATTGAACAGTAAAAATCCAAAGAAAGAATGGAAAGCTGTATTCCTAAATGCAACCACAGTTTTCTTAGCCAAAATTACTGAAGGGATTTTGAAAAGCTAATGGGCAACACATAACTTCCCAGAACAACAAAAGACACCTCATTTAAACGCCCAAACACACACAAAAAACATTAGCCATATCTAAACAAAAATGTACAGTCTAACTGCAAAAAAAATTCTTAGGAGGGAAAAAAGATCAGTTAGAGCATGAGAAGTTCTAACTTTGGGTCTGTCAGAGTATTCCCTCACCAGGAATTTCTAACCATTATTTAAACCTTTGTATCTCATTTTCTTCCACTTCTAATTGCAGACAACAAAATTGCTTACCCAAGCAATTACATGGCAATATCAGGACCAGAAAAGCCAGGTGTTAGTGATGTGAATTTTCTTGCTAGGTTATATTTATTTAGAATAATGTCTATTTCAGAGGCCTAAGGTGAGCTTTGAAAATTGGTGCACTTCCTTGTATATCTGGGAATTAATTTTATATCTGCCTGTCAAAGTGTTCTGACCTCAAATATATATGGCGTGTTAGTACCTGCCAAAATTGCTACATTTCTAGTGGTATTGAATACTTTTCACTAGGAAGTGATTGAGTGCTCGCTTTGTCATCCAAATTTGCCCCTTCTCTGTCTTCCTACTGCAACTATTTCATCAGTGAAGAGAGTACCTAAGGCATTTTTTCCAAGGAAGAGCAAATAAGTCAATAACTTGAGCTGGACCCACATCAACAAATATCTCTAATAACTCTGAGCCCTCGATTATGATAAAATGTACGTTCATTTCTCCAGCTGTAGCTTTAGCTAGAAGTGTTTCCACAATACCTGAAAGACCTTACAGAATTGCCTCCTTTGGAATTTTTACTCCCAGATTCTCATATTGTTTGGAATTCTTCAGAAAGTTACCAAACTCCATTATCTCTATTTTTTCCTCCTCACATCCAGCAATATATTTAAATTTAACATCTGTTTTATTCTTAAGGATTTTGGCTGTAGTTTCACCCACAATGAAATGTGGGGTCATTCCCTGTTTGAGCCTGAAACACCAAGGTTGTGTGTTCAATCCCTTTATGGGTCAGTCACTTAAGAGCTGAACTTGCTGATCCTTCTGGTTCCCTTCCAAGTAAGAATATTCTGTGATTCTGTGACTTAAGCCTGCAGGACCTTGATGTGTACAGTAAAGAAACACTAATCAGAACCGTAGGCAGCAAACTCCAGAGAAATCAGCCATACCTCTCTGATGAGCAGACTACAGGCAATCTATTCTCCAGTTCTGTTCTCAGGTCTTGCTGCTTCTTTTGTTTCTCCAGCAGTACCTCTTGTTCCATTAGCTTTCTTCCCATTGGGAAATTATTTTTCAAATTCTTATGGGGAATGGATGGCAGAGCTAGGGTTATTTGGCCTGGAGAGATGAAGGCTCAGGGGGGACCTTATCACTCTCTGCAACTACCTGAAAGGAGGATGTAGTCAGGTGGAGGTCAGTCTGTTCTACCAGCTAGCAAGTGACAGGACAAAAGAAAATGGCCTCAAGTTGTGCAAGGGGATGTTTAGGTTAGATATTTATTAAAATTTCTTCATGGAGAGGGTTGTAAAGCATTGGAATATGTTGCCTGGGGAAATGGTGGAGTTGCCATCTCTGAAAGTTTTCAAAAAAACATGTAGATATGGCACTTGCAAAACATGAGGAGTGTGTTCAAGCAGGATGCACATTGTGCTTATCCAGTTGCCCTCAGCAAGAGTTTCCGCAGCTCTGCCCAAGATCATGGGGAGTGGCATACAGCAACTGTGACAGACTGCAAAACTGTCAGGTGGAAAAGATTAGAAGGTCCCAACACCCTGCTTGTACTTGTTTTTTTTCACAGAATGGTGAGATTTTTTCTGATAGCTCCACGCTTTTATTTTTTTTTAACAAGCATGAGGAAGATACTGGAGTTTGCAGGTTTTTTTTAATTGAAAAGCAAGTTCAATCAATGCATTAAAGAGTTTACAATACACACTTGTACCTGCACAGTAGTCCTCAGTGGGGATTTTGCTGGTCATTCCCAAACTCAGAGAGCTGAATGTGAATGGAAGCATGACAAAGAAATTTAGAAGGCCTTTTACAACGTAATAATTATCACTTCTGATTTCCAGCATGTAGAAGCTAAATATTCTTACCTTCTTAAAACAGTCACGATAATTAATAACCAAGGCAGATTGTGTTTTATCTGGTAAGTTTGTCTTCAGCCTCTCATATCATGTTCCTTAACATATGCACCCACTCACATATCTAGTACTTTTTCTTTTGTTGTTGTTGAAATCCTACCCGTTTGAAGGATAAAGGTAAAGACACTGGATTGGAGGCACAGTCTCAGTACAGCTGATGAAACAGCAGCTCCTTGTGGTAAAACAAAGGAGAAAATGTGCGGAGGTAAATCCTCAAGACGCGGCAAATCTTGTTTGCGGAAACACCAAATTTTCTGAATCTCAGAAATCTGCAATGATCACCAATAAAAGGCATACACAGGTGGTTTAATAGTTTCCAAAGGGAAAAATATTCATTTGCTCATAGACTGGGATGCTCTTTTAATTCCCATATGTGAATGTTAATGGGCTTCCTTATTAAAGAACCTCATTAAATTCAAAATCCCACTGAAAATTAGCTGTGCCGGGATAATGCTGAGAAGAGAAGCTCATACAAAACCAGAAAATATATTTTGGATATCCTGTAATCCAGTGAGATTAACTGTTGAACATGTTGTCTTGGACCTCCAATGACCATAGTAATAGGTTCATTTTAATTTTATTTGCATCATTCTATTTATGCAGTAAGATAAATAAAGCATCCTGATATACCTCCCTTTTGCAACACTGATTAACTGGACTGTTTTGCTATAGGTTTTTCATGTCCAGTGTGTTTCAGTACTTGTCCTCATTTCTGGTAATTTCATTTTTAAGAGGTGGAAGATATAGCAGAATATTTCACGATTATCGAAGTGTATGAAAACAAGGCTGAGATAAGTGAAATATGAATAAAGCAAGAAAAAAAAAGTCCAGCAATATTTGACTCCATTAAAGGCTGAACAGTGAACCAGCAATTTAATCATAGGTATACCTTTATTGCTCTTTTTGCCTTCGAAATTTTTTCTTACTGTTCCCCTTCCCTGATTGATGGTCTCAAAGGAAGATCTTGAGTTCCACCAAGGCATATGGCTTCCCTGTGTGGTCCAGACTCAGACAGATTGTTCATGATACTCACCTCTGTAGGGTATGACAACTCCTTTACATCAAGGAAACTTCTTTCCTACTGAAAAGTGTGGAATTTGAAAGTAGTAATAGTTGCCTCACACTTGAGTGTTACCACAGAGTAATTGTGCCTGGTTGTGAGATGGAGAGAGCAGTGTGTGGGATGTATAGGTTTGCTTGATGTTTAGTATTTTTCTCTCCACACACATGCAAATCCAGTCATACTGTTCTGAACATTACAAAATCAATCTTAATATCTTTATGTTGCAGCTAATGTTAACTCCACACTTAGTGCCCACTGTTGTGATAGGAGGTGAATTATAGCTGGAAGAGGCACAGAAGTTAAAATTTTGGATGTGGAAGGCCACTTGTTAGACACTTACCTGTAGCTGCAGACTAACTGCCAAGCAGATCAGAAAAGGAATCAGCTTTACAGTGGAAGTTACAGTACTTTTAAATAAACATGACGTATTTTTTCCCTAGTAGGAAGCCACGTATTTAAGGGCTCAGGCAAAAAAGTATGTTAATCTGTTCCTCTAGGACCAGGCTTTGTATCAGCACATGCTGACAGACAAATTGCTAGTGCCTGAAAGAAAGAAAGGAAGGAATACCACATCCCTTTGACTGTTAAAGAAGAAAGCATGATTTGGTGTCAGGATCTTGCCATACCGTGTCATTTTTATATATAATCAGTTATTCTTTACACTGGTCAAGATAAAGATGGTATGGTTTGAGTTGATTTGTGGGTACATATAATTAGCCAGAGCATTTCTAATTTTATAAAGTTCTCTACAGACTATTATCTAGTACAATGAGGTCACGTATGTATTTATGATTAGATATTTGACTAAGAAACATGCTGGATTGAGATGTGGACCTTTCTTCAGGGCAAGCAGTGGTTTCTTGCTCACCACAAAAAGAACTCTATTTCCCTGCCACTAAAATGATGGTTAAAGAAGTCTTGCTGTGACTGCTATTATGTATTCTAATCACTGTGAATGCATTAGAAATTGACAACATTAAGTCCTACACTAGAAATGGTCCCCATACTGAGTAACCATGCTGCTAGCTAAAATGGTTTAATCTACTTCCAAAGAGTTTTTTTTGTCTAAAATTCTTATTGTTGCTTAGTTCATGAGTGGGATGCAGAGGTCACTTAAAGTTTTATGGTTGATAAGATGCCCCTCTCTGGGACATAATTGGCGTCACTGCACTTGCATTCCTTGCAAGCCAAGGAATAAAAAACATTTATCCGTTCTAAATGATTATTTCGTTAGCTTTTTTTCAATCAAATCTTTTAAAATTATACAAGTAATCAGGGAAACCAGGAAGCTTGTGACAACAAATTTAATTTCTATTCAAAAAAATATTCTGTATTGATCTATAAAGGGGTAAAAAATGGGAATATTTTTTAGTTTACTCAGAGAATCAACGCCTCATTTACTTAGAAAAGAGTCCTTTTCTAAGTTCATTTGAATTTATCAGAAGGCTCACAAAACTATAACTTCTGTGCATGTAGTCCATGCACATTTAGCCTGTTAACACAGATGGGAGAATAACTATATATGAGAACGCTTCGCAGTTCCTCAGCACAAGGGAGACATGGACATACCATACAGAATCCAGCAAAGGGCTGATGATTATGGGGCCTGGAGCGTGTCTCCTGAGGGCAAAGGCTGAGGGAGCTGGTACTGCTCAGCCTGGGAGAGAAAGGGCTCAGGGTAGCATCTCATCAGTGTAGATAAACACCTGAAGGGAGGATGCAAAGAGGATGGAGCAAGGGTGCTCTGTTAGGCTCCCTTTCAGGACACAAGGAAAAATGGGCAGAAAGAGAAAACACAGGAGGCTCTATATGAACTTCAGGAAACAGTGTTGTTTTTAAATTGTGAGCACTGGCACCAGTTTCCCAGGGAGGTTGTGGAGTCTTCCTCCTTGGGGATTTATCAAAATCAGTTTTGGTCAATTGGCTTTAAGTGGTCCTGCTTGGGAAGCACAGTTGGGCCAGCTTATCCCCAAAGGTCTCTTAAAACATTACTTGTTCTGTGATGAAAACACACATTAAATGAAACTCAGGGGTGAGATCAACTGACAGAGTTATTTGAGAAATCAGACATTGCTCTAATAGCATTCTTAGGGATTAGAGAGACATCACAGAGATAAAAATGTATGGGTTTTTTTTTCAGGGGGACTCTAATTACTGCTGTCTTTAATGGCTTTTACCATTAAGTATCAATGACAGCTCAAAGTAAATTCTGTTGTCATTTTATGCCACTGGATTTGAAAGCAGTATTTGGCCCATTCAAATTTAAAATCAATTTTAAGCTGCATTATTTTACATTACTAGGCATCCAAATACAGAATATTCAACAGTAAACCCTCAGATGTTTTTGGAGTTTAAAACACTTAGGATAGTTGACTACCAAACAAGCTACATCTCCTGAATGGGAATAAATAGTTACTCAGATTTCTCATGCTGATTTCAACAGCACTACACTAATACAAGTGAAGGAAGAATTTGGCCCACGGAGAGAGCTGTAATACAGATGAATGCATTTAATAGATTTTTCAAAGGCTTATACTAGTGCGACAGCTTGTCTTTATCTAATTTTAACTCTCTAAATTTAAAGAGCAATTTAAACCAGAATGATAGAAGCTAGAGGGGAAAGACACCTATTAGATCATTGAGTTAATCTCCTGCCACTGCACAAATGTTCCTTATTGTGCACTTTCAAGTATTTTGTCCAGAATTGTTCTTAAAGTCAAAACCAACAGGGCTTCCACTCCTTAGAGAGGATTAGGATTTTCTGGCCCTCAGGATATTTCTCAGACATAGTCTTCCTTTTCTTTTTCATACTGCAATTGATGTAGGTCTGATGTTTTGCGAAAACAGTAGGAAGTTTAATAAAGGACCTTTATTGCCTGCTTTCTGCTGACAGCCTACAAGAAAATGGGAACTACAGCTTTAGGAATAATGCAGCTTTTTCTGATCCAGCAGAGCTGCAGTGAAAGTTCAGCCCCACCCTCTCAGACATTCAGCATAACCTGCTCTTTCTTATGCCAAATACAAAGTTTTACCTTCTGGCATTTTTTTGGCTCTGCTGTTGCTTCCAAAAGCTCTTTTAGCTTATCTCTTTCTTTTGCAGACAGAAATGTTCATTTTCTTTCTTGCTGTTTAGTAAGAATGTCAAACCTAATAGTGAAGATGTCTCTCCTATCTATTCCATAGACATCCCTGAACTTTTTATTTCTCTGCTCCTTCTTACACAAATCATTTTGTTCATGTACTGTCAGTTTTCCCAAAGTCTTAGATATTTTCTGACTGATAGTTTTTGAATTCTTTTTTCCTGCTGTTTCTGTGACATGTTCATTATCTGGCCATTATCTTTCAGGATTTTCTTTTTTCTCTGTTATTCCCCTAGCCCCTTAATTCCCTTTATTTCCTGGTTCAAACTGCTCACCTACGTCTTCTTCTGCAGCTTGCCAAATTAGTTTGTTTCTTCTAGATTTCGTTCATCCATAATGACTGTTGGAGATGCTGAAGAGCCAGGATATTGTGTGGTGGAGATACTGGTATTAAGTGTATTGAAGCTTTTTTTATTTAATAGGATATTCTTAAATGGTGCTTAGATCTGAGTTAGTAATGGATTAAAATCATCTGGCAAACAGGGAAAACTGGATTCTAAACCAAACACAAAAGTTATGAAATAAAAATGTAAAAACATCCAGGAAACTAATTGAACTTTACACATATTTAGCAGAGAAACAGTGCTCTACTGCTAAATTAGGACTTGTGTTGATACAGAAGATTGCTAGACTGGCCATTACCATTGGAACAGCTTGAAGAGGAGGAGCTGCCTGGCTACAGGGCCTTCGCTGTCACAGAAACTGAAGAGTTCGCATGGTCTTTGGGCAGAGTAATGAATGCTATCTGAATCTTAAATGTTTAAAATGTTTAAGATGTTGGACCACTGTATTAGAAAGCATCCCTTTTAATGGGTGGCCTTTTCCATAAGAGCTTGGTTTCTGCATTTTTTAACTTCAGTGACTGGTTGCTAATTGCTTTTTTCCAAAATTGCTATAAGCAAAGTCTAGAAACCTGGCATTGGGTTTGGGGGACTGTGTTATGTACTGGAGAGCAAGTCATCTAAAAATTAATGCTGCTGTGCCACATTTCTTACTGTGATGTATAAATTTATTTCTGGATCTATATTTAGTAACTACTAAGACCGCAATGATGCAAAAAAAAAAAACAATCCGAGAACAGCTGGTGGGATAAGTACACTAATGAAGAGGGAAAAGGAATTAAGACAGTTGATGAGTGAAATAAGAACCCAAGAATTATAGTACACAAAAAGTGGAATATGCAAGTACTGGAATGATCTGCCCAGGGAGTTGGTGGAGTCACCACCCCTGGATGTGTTTGAAAAAGGATTGGATGTGGCACTCATTTAGTTGAGGTATTAGGGCATGGGTTGGACTGTATGATCCTGAAGGTCTCTTCCAACCTAGTGATTGTGTGTGTGATTCAGTGTGTGATATATTGATAGATGGATATGTCCAAAACTTGATTGACTGTTTTGAAGAAGGCCTTTGTTGTTGAATCTGAGAAAGTGGCTTTATTCTGAAAAGTTAAAATTATGTTGTGTATCTTGTTCAGATGGAGTATTGATCCCTGGCATTGATGCAGAGTGGTTTGACCAATTTGTCCTAAATTACTTTGTTTCATGTTTACCCCACCCTCAAGTTCATGTGTGAAATATGGTAATTTTTTTGACATCAGTTCTTTTTCTGTAGTTTCCAAAACTGTAATGGGATGATTATTATTTTAAAGAAAAGGACTATAAAGTTGAAAAGCAAGTATTAGTTAACATTTAACACAAGAAAAGTGCCCTTTTCTTTCTGAAGTTAACATAGTAGAATGCTCCTTTTTCTGTCATGAGTTAAAATTCCTAAACTTTGCATTTAGGATACTGCATACTGTCAGTGGTGCAGCTTTTTGAGTAAGGCATTGACTTCATTACTAAAATACTACAAGCTAAATTTGATAAAATACACATAGGCAGATAACTATGCTTTATGAATAAGCGCCTAAGTATTTTTAAATGATCTTATGATCAGCTGTTGCAAGAATAAATCAAGGCATAAAGGTTTTACAACAGCAGCATACAACTGAAAAGCACAATAAAATTAATTACTTTACATGACATAAGAAATGTTCTAATCTGATCTGAGAACATGAATAGAGACACTTATAGGGACATGACTAGAAATGCATTAGGAAAGAACTGATTAAATCTGGAAAGACTCAGTTACTATGCAGAACTGAGCTCTCAAGGTGTCAAGGCCCTGAGTGCCACTAATTGTCCTGACCAGTTGTAGTACACCAATTTATCCTCTGTCTTTTGGTCCAGAAGCTTTGTTTAAGCTCAGGTTGTGTTCCTAGTTCTTGTCTGACCTATGAAACGTGTATCCCTGCGCCAAACTGATTTCCTCCGGGTCCTGTTGTTTTTGTTGGATGTACAATTTGACCTCAGCCCTGACTTTCACATCACATTTGCCTGATGATCACTGGGCTGAGCTTGTTACTGCCACCAATCCCTCTTGGTCCTGTGGAACTGCACCCGTGTTGAAGTCCCTACCCTTGTCTGTGCCAGGGTCACCGCTGTAGCTCAGGATGTAGCTTATCGTCCAACGTGATGATGAGCTGACCACAACAGTTCCAGTGGTCACTTCCCTGCAGCTGATGGCTGGGGCAATCCAGGATGTGATTAGTCTCCATCATTGAAAGAGTGTGTGGATGGTCTGAGCTCAACTCATTGCCTACCATAAACTTTCAGATTATTTTGTACAAAGCCACTTTTCTATGTGTTCCTTAGCCTGTACAATTGTAAGGGTTTATATCATTACAGATGCAAGGCTTTTCATTTGCCTTTGTATAACTTCATAAGAGTCCTTTTTATATTCAGTCCACTTTTTTTATCTATTCAGAATCTTTCCAATGTGGACCTGTTCACCCAACCTGATATCATTTGCAAACATGATGTGGAACCCTTTCGTTATGCTATCCAGGCTATTAGTGAAGATTTTAAATACTATCAGCTCCAATATGAAAATTTGAGGAGCAGTACTTGTTACTATCTATAAGAATTTATCTGCAACTGCAGTTTTAAAAACCAACCTAATGCAGAAAGAAAAAAAAACAACTATGAAGTATTTCTAAGTATTAATCTAAATTTCTCATTTGGTGTCTTAGGAATTATTACAAAGCCAAAACCCGTGGAGCAAATAGCCCTGCAAATCGACAAAGGCAATGAATTCACAAGTTATAGCTATAGGGCTGGAAATCAGGAAGCTCTGAATATCCCTCTGCCAAACAGAGACAATACACATCTCTATTTTTGCCTTGTTTCTCATTGAATATATTGGAAAAGCAGTGTACTTGGGAAGCAGACAGATATCCAAAAATTTTTCTCACATTGATAGCTTTGAAATGTCTTAGTCACGCCATATAACAAGATACTTCAGCATTTCAAGCAAAGAGCCGCTTTTGAAAGTAGCTCTTTAAAATTAAAAGTACAAATATTTTTTACCTATAAGAACAAAGAAACACATATTTTTTGCTGAGATATTTCATGCAGTTGATTCAAATCCTTATTATTCTAAATGGCATTCTTCTCTAGCATGCCCAGAATTTCCAGAAGGTGTTGAATAGATGTCTCAGTAAGAGGCACAGAGGTGCTGTGAATTACTACTCTCAACTGAAATGGAACACCCCCTTGACCCTTTGACAATCATTTCCTTCAAAAGCCTGTCATGCACTTCAAAGGAAGCCCAGGAAATATTACTACCCACTTGTGAGTTGTTGTATCTGTCATTTATCAGCTATTTCTTACATCTAGCTCAGTGGAGATGGAATATGAAAATAGGTACAAGAAAATTCCTTGTCTTTGCTTGTTTCATTTGATAGCACAACCAGATGCCTACTCAGGTAGGTAGCCCAGAGAAGTCAAGCAGGCTCCAACAAGCGGATCCTTGAGGATCATACATGAAATGTATGTACATGAAACTTTCTGAAGATAGACAGATAGACTCCTGGCAAAAGTAGCGTTTAAAATAACGTTAAGTAACAACAGCAGGTATGATGAGAATAGTTGGTACAGACTCTGCCCAAACTCATCCAAAGGGTATATTTGAAGGTACTTTGGACCACTGATTCAGGATGGCACATTTCTGTGAGCTTTTGAGTCCTTGTGGTTTTGGTTCATTACCTATTGTGGGTGTCAATTCTGCTTGAACCTCAGGCTCAAGCAAAAACCTTTGGTGCCAGAGATCTGATTTCTGTGGCTTGGATCAGTTTCCACTTGCTGAATAGACTTTATGTGATTGACAGTCTAGCAAGTACTTTATTTTATGAAATGTGTGGAATAAAAAAACTAGTGAGTTTTTGTTCTGTAATTGACTTGCTGACGTGTTAAAGAAGTTGTTTGGAAGATTAAGGAGAAAGGAAATTCTTCAAGCAATGAAAAAAAAGTAAAGAAAATGTGCATTTGAATAACATCCAAATTACTATTTACCTCTTGTCAGTTTGCTTTTTTTCTTGGTTTTCCTCTGAAATGCTATGTATTCAATATTAACAAATGCAGAGGGGAAACAAAATGCTACTATTTTTGTTGTGGTTGTCTGTTCTTGTACTTATGCAGACCCAAGATGTAAAAAAGTGTTGGTCTGCTACCTTTCAGAATTTTTTGCAATTATTAAAAATACTCTGTGTAATTTCAGAAGCATATAACAGTTGTCTTTGTAGCCATCATTTCTAGGAATGATTGGTGGATGAAGTGACTTGAACTATGAGTGGGATATCCAAGTGGTTACAAATCAAATGCAAGTAAAATGTAACAGTCATGTAAACAATTAATTTGACTAACGAGAAAATACTGAAGTTACAGTTGAGGGAACTGTCCTTCAAGGAACAGATGTACAGATGTATATAAAACAAAATGGCATTTAAAAATGGAAGTAATTTTATTAATTTATCCTTTTCATTTTAAAACTAGTGAAGCTATATGATTTTTCCTTTTCACATTTATCCACATCTACAGTGTAATTTTCTGGTTTAGCTATCAGGTCACAGAGACCTTTGTAGCTTCTGTTTATTTTGGGTTTTTTCAGAATTCAAACAGATAATAAAGACTAATTAAAACTAAAGCCTTCACAGTTTTATTAACCTACACAATGTCATAGAAAAGTGAAAAAAAAATTAAAATTAAGGTCTTGATTGAGATGATTCAGGAGTTGTGATTGAAATATTCATGTAAAGTGCTTTTTTGGACAAGTGCCAGGGCACTTGGTTGTTCTTTCGCTTGTGACTCTCCAGTGAGGCAGATCTCTCAGACTGTTGACACAAGTCCTTGGTCCAGTTTATTGTGGTAACTTCAGCTGATACAAGAATAAAGTTGCATTTCAGTTATCAGGAAGTTTGAGGAGAATTAGAAATAGGATTTGAACTTTGCTGTTTTGCTCACCTCATATCCCAAGAACTCCAGAGATCCCTTGATGGACTGGTATGGATGCTAAATCTGAACCAGAGTGCCTGTACAAATTACAGGCTGCATAGTTCCTCAGGCTTGCCTGAGAAAGTAGTCTGGGAAAAACATGAGAAGGAATTAAAACAATCCTCAGGGACACAAAACAGCCTTGCAGGTGTTGTTTTCTATTCCTTGTTTTCCTTGCAGGAGAAAGTCAGGGGGGTGGTGAGCCCCACTGACCAATGATGGTGTTGTAGCAGTTTACTAACCAATAAGAGTTTCCTTTCTGTACTTTCTACGTATCTGTCTATAAAACAGGCCTGGAGCAATAAACTAAGGAACTCTTCTGTTCTGACTCCCTTGAGAGTCTGTGTCGTTCTTTTCGCCGTTCCTAATTAGAACGACAGACTGGCTCACCTTCCTGCCTACTGACACAATCCAAATGAGCTGCAGAACAGCTCAATGTCTCCTCACCTGAGAGGAAGAGTAGCTTTTAGTTACATTTCAGTTATTTTTATTTTATTCATCTGTGATATAATTTTTTATGGCCACATGGCCTAACATAGTCTGAGTATGAACTATCTTTCATTTAAGCAGTTAAGAAACATGTAGAAGTCTGTCCACTTCACTAAAATTAAATGCAAAAACATGGTAAATTAGTGTTCCTTAAAAAATTATTCTAAAAAACAAGTCATATTTAAAAGTATTTGAGATGTAGCTGCACTTTTCTTGTTAAAGAAAAGAATTTGAACAAAACAAAAAGGAGCTTGAGTAGAAGCTTTAAAAATTGAATATTTGACATCCTAAAAAGCGACAGAGAAAACTCTTGAACACCTGTCAAAAAAATCCCAGAGTTGTTTTCCACTCCAAGTATGACTGGAAAGTTTTAGAGAGATGAGAGTTGAGATTGTGTGCATGTATCTTTTACACATAGAAGGCTTTTCTTCCTTTAAAACTTCTTTACCGACTTCTTTACCACTTCCTTTTAATTAGTAACTGGTAAGATATTTTCCATTACTCTGCAAGGGCTGACAGATTATTTTCTACAAATCTACAAATACCTGCTTCCATCTGATTTCCCTTCATCTTAGCTGTGCTACTTTTCCTGCAGTATTCTAAATTCTGATTTATAAAAAATTAATGTCTACCAGAATTTTAATAATAACCTCATTGAAATTCTCTACAACATAGCAAAAATTATTTAATCAAAAAAATCCTGCTTTAAGAAGCAGAATAGCTTTCAATAGGCACTAAATTATACAAAATACTCATAAAGTAAAATGCATGGAAATGCAAATCACAATAACAGATATTCTCTTCTAAGAAGCACATTTGTATATGTTTACTTTAAATGCTCTTATAAATCTTTCTCTTCTAGCAACACTTACTGCATGTCCAAGAAAAGAGAAAAACACTTCTTTCATTTTAAAATATTCTTTCATCATTGTCATAATCTGCAGCATTTTACTGCAAAATTACTTGTTTCATGGTGGTATTTTGTTTTAGCAAAGTCAGATATTAGATCTCTGGCTCCTGAATGTTGCAAAAACTTTTTAAACTTATTTCAGATATGACATTTCTAAACAAACCCTTTCTGCTTTGTCATTTCCACAGTAGACATTAAACTAATCTATAAGGATCATAGGTGAGATCACTGTGCCACTACATTCAAGATAGCAGAAGTGAAGAATTGTTCATTCATTATTAAATAATTTGCAAGTTAGTATTGGATAAATGCAAATCCTTAACAAGAAATTTTCATGTTTATGACTTTCTTCTTTTTCTATTCTGAAAAATATGATTTTTTTTCTTGCTGATTTGTAGTGTAATTATTGTTGGAATTAACACAATTTTAACAAGAAATAATACTTCTAGACCATCTTGAAATAAATATGGATATGGTGGTCTGGATGTCATGAAATATTCAGCAAGTGACAAGAAGTACTTTCGAAAGGTAGATGTGTTCTGGCACTCCAGTAATTGGGTTTGTGAATTGCTTTCACTAGGAATATGAAGGTTGGTTTTCCTCTTTCCAACTAATTTCACTAGTGCTCATGAGAAAAAAAAAAAAAAACAGCAAAAAAAGAAGTAATTTTTAAAGATAGTTTAAGAAAATGAATCTGCTCACACAGTTGAAATACTGAATACTGACCTTTCTCCCTCCTGTGATCCAGGTGTTTAGTGACACATGCAATTTTTACAGTTAATTTAACAATGCATGCAGTCCTCAGAGGTATACTACCAATATTTTCCAAGAGAAATCCCACAACAATGCTTGTCTTCATTTATGTTAAACCCTTGTAAGGCGAAATAGGGGACCTATTGTCAGGGAATTAAAAAAAGTTAAAAGGAAATGCTGTCTTTTTTTTTTTTTTCTCCAGCAAATTAAAATGTCTTTACGTAATCTGAGAGAATAGCACCACTTGGTAATGAATGCCTATTAAATGCATCCTCTCTAATTATTCATGTTTATTTTTCAATTTTTATCAGTTTCTCATTTGTTAAAGATGAGACACTACTACAGATTAGTATCTAAAGCAGTGTTTTTAAATTTCAAGCTTAAAAACTGTTAACTGACTTTAAGTTAAACATCAGGACACACCAAAAAGCTAAGAAGGAACATAGTGAAGGTGGTTGAAATCTTATAAAACAAGCAACCAAAAACTCCTAAACACAGATATTCATTACAATGAGCTTTCACAGCAGGAGATATTTAGCTACCTTTATGAGAGGAGCAAATTATCCCAGAACTCACTGATCAGTAAATACTTCAGCTGAAGTATCAATTAAAAGTAAAATAATTAAATAATTTTGGATGGATAATAATTTTCCTAAGGGGAAAAAATGGACCTCTAATTTAATACAATATAATTCCTTAAGGATGTCAATGAAATGGTGAGTGAAAGAGGTAAGTAGACATGTTTGTCTTAATTTAAAAAAAAACTTTTTGTAGTCTTTTACAAGAAGCCATAAAAAATTATCAGTCTTAAGGGGAGAGCTACTGTTGTTTCACAGGTCAAAATCAGGATGAGACCTGGAAAACAGAGCTTGAATAATTCCTCAGTTTCGTAGAGTGTAAAATATAGAGATAAGTTTGAGTGTTGAAAGGGAACTACCCTGGTTTAAAGGACTGTTTGCAATAATGATCTGGAAAAGACATTAAATGAGCTAATTTTTTATTATGTATAATAGAACTAAAAAAAAAAAAGATAATTTTAGAAGTTCCAAGAAGATTTAGCAGAATGAAGTCACCAGTGCAATCATGGGTATAATGTAAATCTGGTCATGGTAGAACAATGCTGGTAACGGCACTGGTAATTTTCTAATTGTTTTTGAGTACCATTGGATCTATAATTAAGATTTGTTATTAAAGAAAAAAGTTCTGATAGGTATTTCTCAGTGATAGCTCATCTCCCTGCCATCTCCCCAGAGAACAAGAGGAAGCAGAAGTAGAGGAAGAGGAAGAAGAGGGGGAAGAAGAAAGGTAGAAGAAGGAGATGATGAAGAAGAAGAAATTAGAGATCACTGTGGCAGGAACATTTGGGAAATAGACCTAAATTAGTATATGATAGCACAGAATTATATTTGATTAATTCTGCTGGCCATGGTCCTTGCTGATTGTAACCATCAAGGCATTCAGTTTTCAGAGCTTTCACTCAAATGATCCGAAGTCAAATCAGGCATCTCCTTTTTCTCCCCCAACATTTGGCCATTTGAAAGACAGCTGAGTTTCACTGCAGATTGCAGCTGTTGGTCTGTGTCCCTGGGCTAGGTACTATCAGGGATGTTACTTTGTCAGGGCAGTTCTTTAATGCTGTTTCTCCACTGTTATTTTCCCTTGCTGAACTTCTGCTTCTTTAGCCAACCCCAGTCCTGCCCCAGCTCTCAAGGCTGGCTTTCTTCAATGACCCACAACTGACCATTAGTGCTGGGGCCTCCATGTCCAAGCTGTGCCCACATTACCAAAGCCTCTGCTGTTATTCTACAGTAAAAGTCCACGTCACAAGACACACCTGGTATCAGGTTTGGGCTCACACAGCCAGGTCTCGCAACGAGTTGGTGAGAAACTGCATGTCAGCATTGGCACCTTGCATTGTGTGCTGCAAACATGCCACTGTGGAGCTCCTGAACCTCGTAGTGACAGTGTCTGTAATGTTTTCAAAGGGCACTTGTACACACACACACATACACAAAGTATATAAAAGTTTTGCTGTGTCTGTGTGCTTATGTTTGGGTTCAGAAATCAATATTGTTAAAGCCTGCAGAGTGTGCTTCTACTTCTATGGGAAAATTAGGTTTCTGTGTTAGCTACAGGGGATACAGATTTGCTAAAAATGTGTTACTTTAATGGTGAATGTGTACCCTGGGAGGATAATAGGTCTGGATTTGAGACCCTGTTGTAAGAAGCAAGTATGATTTTTCAGGACAAGGCCATTGCGTCAAGCGTAAGGATTATTCTGATGTTACCATCTGATTAAATTAAGGAACGAAGGCTTACTCTGGTATGTACAATGATTTTGGGTACAAAGTGACAGGAACTAAAATTACTGTGAGAAATGGAGCTTTCAGAAAATTATTTAACTTTCCTCCAAATTGCTGCCTATTTTCAGTGTAATATATTGAACTACACTGATTACTTATTTGAAGTGATGTGTCCATTTTTTTCCTTCAGTGGTCTGTCTCACAGACATGATTAGCAACATCATCTCCTACAGTGCTGTTAACAACTTTCTCTTTTTAATGTTGACATATTCATTTATTGTCTAAACCAATTCAGGTAACACTTAGGGTATAAGTCTCTGTTGAATAATAAAACCATATTCATAAGTAGTAATGCTGTCATAAACGTAAGAATGATATTATTATTCATTTTTTCTAAAAATCTGCAGTTTCTGCTGTCACAAACACGTAAGTATCTATCCTGTAATCAGTGAACATTTGGTGAATTGTAGGCTAGCTGAATGCTATTCTTCCCCTGTAGAATTTTAAGGCAAATCTTTTTCCCTGGCGGGACAAGTAGAGAAATCTGTAAAACTTGTAGGAGAACAATGCATGGAAAAACATTTCAATTTGTGTGATTTTTGTACAGTGCCACAGCAACAATCCTAAGCAGAACATCCATAGGGAAAAAAAAAAGTTTTGAAAAGTTGCAGGAGCTCCTGTTAAGCTCATAAAAGCGATTTTTAGTGCTGATTGAAGCAATACATTAACTAAAATATAGCTAATATTTAATGTTAGGCAAGCTAAAGGGAAGTATTACAAGATCTATATGTTGTATGACATGGTGTGATAATATCCTTTGATGTATTTTCAGACTCCAGGAGCTAAATGTAACAAAGAAGATAGCTAACTATAATAAATCTGCAATGGTAAAATTCAGCATTTACATAGTGCTGGATTCTAACCCACTTGCATTCATTTCTTTTTTTTTTTTCAGTTTGCAGTCAAAAAAATGATTGTTACTTGGCAAAAAAAATCATTTTAGTTTGTTTATACAAGACTCTGTGCAGTGAATGACATAGGATCTTGTATAATAGAGAGGAAAGGGCAGACTTGAGAAAAAGTGTTCTAATCATGCTCATATGGGAGTAAATTTTATACTTGATATCCGAATATTTTTATTTTTTTAAAATTCTTTCTTTTGCAATTTTTTCTGTTCTCTATGTCTTTGAATCCATATGCATATGATAAGAGAGAAGTTATGCAAATTTATGTTTCCAAATATAATGTCAAGATTCCTACCGTCAGACATTCCTAGAACAGGCCCGTCTTTTTTCAGCTGAAGGGGATTTTGGTATTTTGTCCAACTGAAAGGAGGAGAGGGAATGTGTCTTTTTTTTATTATTTTTGGAATTAAAGTTTAGTTTCTATTGAAGTGCATCTCTTATTAACTGTTGTTAAAAAGGGACCATAGCACCCTTCTTGCTTATGCTAAAATCAGCCTTTTCAAACCAGAGAAAGATTTAAGGGTTACCCAAATGCTTTAAATTATTAGAGCAAAGAGAAGATTATAATTTTTCTCAATTGAACTTTTTCTTTTATTAAACCTAAACACTTCGATCTCTTACTGTAATAAGGAGAGCTATATTTTTTTTTTTTTTGGCTCTGCCTCAGTGTCTGCCCTTTCTTCTAATACAAATGACTGGGAAGGCTTGATGGTGACAGAGCTATTTCAACCATCTTTCCACTTCTGAGATATTAATAAAAGAGAAGGAACTTTAAGAAGTGTTCTGACTATTTTAAGGATAATTTATAGACCAGAAAATTCTGTCACTTTATCCTTCCCCCACCTGCTGAGAAACCCTTCTTTTAAGGAAATCATCAGCTCCATTTGTACTATTTCTTCCAATAACAATTGTAACAAAGCATGAAGTCATAGAATGGTTTGGGTTGGAAGGGAGTTGCATTTGGGAGCTTTTTCTCATTTGCTGCTATTTAAAAAAAAACATTTGCCTCCAAAAGCCATTTCCTTTACAAAGCATCAGTTTTCCTTATTGAAGCTGAAAATAAAGTATCAGGCAGAAAAAAGAGAACATGAACAGTAAAATATGGGTTTGAGTCTCCAGTATGCCTGTGATGGAGAAATACTGCTGCAGTAAACTCCTTATCTGAATGTGAATAGTTTTATTGCCAGGTCTATACCTACTTCATGTACTTAATGACAGCTTTTCCGGTGTTCTCCTTTTTCTCCCTTCTTTGCCCTTTAAAAGAATTTTTACTGATATGGTAAACTAATATTCTATAAATATTTTGCTAGCTATGATGCAGCAGTTAAACAAGCAATTCTTCCCAGTTTTTCCCCACAGACTTTTCTAAGCTTCTGTCATACATGATAAATAGGAAATATTTTAGTAGGTGGCTGTTCTTCTACCTCAAGTTATCATTAATTCACTAAGATAGCAAAAGACAAATTAAACTGCTGTAGAAGAGTCAATTAAAGCAAATATTTTGATAATTCTGGCACAAGATACAATTGTTTTACTGTAAAAAGCCCAAAATGCTGAACTTGGTCTGCCATTGTACATGGTAGATAGAATGAGAAAAAAAAAAACGTTGCAAGTGGCTTGAAAAATGTTCTCAATATAACAATTTTTTGACTTTTCTAAATGGTAGTAAACAGTGAAATTATGTAATAGATGAATTGCAGCTGCTAAACCCAGCAGAGCTGTATCTCTGTAGTCCTGTAAAATCGTGCCAGGTCTGGTGCTCCATGGTACATGTAGCTCATGCTTTCACATGAGTACACACTCTGTTCCCACATACAGATGCAAACAAATTGTTTCAATTTACTATTTCTTGGACAATTTCTTCATATTAGTTCATTTCAGCCTTCTATAATATTTCTTTCTTTACTAGTTTTTTCAGTGGAATAGTTTCTATTTTATTTCCATGGAAATTTCTTTGTAGGAGCTTCAGAGTTAACTTGTTTGATACTGTTAAACATTCTGCATCATTTGTCAGTGATATTAGCCCCAGATGTTCTGCAGCATCTGCAGCTGTGGAAGAAGGAGTTAAATCTTTTCAGTGGATTTTGTGTCTTTACAGGAGATCTCTTTTGGATGGTTATTAAAGGTTGTTGTAGACCAGCATCTCCCATGAGCAAGCTGCTATTTGCTGAGAATCAGTCACACAGTTCCCACAATGCTAATGGGATATTTTTTTTGCCGTACTTGCTGCTGAAAGCATAATCCTTAAAATGTAATCATTTCTTGGGAAAAAAAGCCCTTGTGGATATGATAAACATCCCATAGCACATCTTAGAAATTTACATTATGTCTCATGGAGTAGTCTGAAAACTTCTAGAGCACACTTTTAATAAATGCCATAGGCTGCTATATCCATTTCTATCTATGAAGATTTTTTCAGACAGAGTAAATTTTAAGGAACTTCTGAAAAAGGAACAGTTGAAGGATTCACTGTGATTATGTTGCAAGGACGATATGAGAATTTACTGTGCATTTGTTGCTCCCTCCCATCCAGTCCCTGTGGAATCAGTCTTTTGGGAAGTCTGTGTGAAGTCTTTTGGGTTTATACTGTGGGAATGCAGTTCATGAAACACTTCAAGTGTAGTAATCTACTCTGAAATAAATCTGCACAATCTCACTGTGCTCTAGTTTCCTTCTATAAACAGCATCTGAGAGTTGTGTCCTTTTCTACAAGGACAAAACTCAAGATTTCTATATTAATCTTCACAGGGATTAAATCTGATGTATTTTTCCATGTATCTGAATGTGATCACTTTTTAAACAAGGAAGCAACCATGCATTTGCATTAAAGTGACTCATTAAGAACAGTCTCTAATTACTTCTCTTTGAACATTTAGTACAGATCTAGTTTCTACTGAAGTACTGTTATGGTCAATTCACTGGAAGAAGAATTTGTAATGTTTTAGTCACAGCACTAGCCAGCTGCCATGTTCCATTGTGAGACATGCCTTCAACAATTTATAAAAGCAGCAGTAATTATGTCCATAACTCGGTGAAGAAATGAAAACAATGTAATTTTCCTCCTTCAGGAGAACCATTTAATGCAGAGAAACTAGCTGCTTTGCCCCATTTTGGAACATATCTTCATAGTAGATTGCACCTGTATAGCCATAACAGGTTATGATTATCTCTACATAAAAGGTTTATTAATCTCTATAGATTATCTTTTAAAAAGATTAAAGACTAATGCCTTCATCTTCTTCAGTCCTGGGGAGATGGCATTGGTACTCTTGTCACACATGATAAAGAATAAAAGTACAAAAAGTACAAAAGAAAGGTAATTCCCTGAATAAAATGCATTTTCCCTGGAATTACTGTTTTAATAGCTTGGCATTTCCAATCAATCATGAACAAAGAATTTAGGTACTCCTTTATTTCTTTCTGATGTTGTCTACAATTACACATAGAGTTAACTACTCCTGCTCATATTAGTATTTGCCGAGTGGTCTTGTTTATATGGACCAGAGTTTCAAATGGTTTTGCCATTTTGAATGTTATTTTAGAACTTTTCATGACAAGTTCCTGGGTTTTTTTTCAGTTCAGTACAGGACACTGAATGCTGACTGCATGAGCAATGAATGACTTTGCCAACTGATTCAAAGGTGAAATTGTCTGGCAGCAACTATGATGGCATAAATGAGGAAAATAAAACATTGTCTTATTACCTCAGATTTATCTATTTATTTATGTAACTTTTTAGTGTGTCCAAGGTCTTCTAATCTATGTGGCCAGTACTTTGGTAATTTTTATAGGGGCCAGACTTAATTCATTATTTTGTCTATTTCAGAGCAAGGCTCCATTCTGTTGATTTGCTAAATTAAAACTAATTTTTTCTCCATATTTAGTGAATTTTTTTCAAGAGTAAATTTCATAAATTTACACAAGAGAATGTGGGTATACAATTAAAATTTGGCAGAGTCAATTAAAAAACTAAGTAAGCCATTTTGAGGAAATTCATATGCAATACATCTATTTTCTCTTCCTCAACCAAATATGGCTACTAAAAATGTATTTATTATGTAGGGCATGTGAAATAGTTTTCTTTAAAGATTTGAAAAAATAAGATTTTTTTCTGTAAGGCTTAAACTTACAGAAAATAAGGTAATAGGACAGGTTTAATATGAAAAACTGAGTTTTGAGAGAACAAGTTCAAATGTAAAATTTCAAATATCACTTGATGTTTCTAAACTCAGTCATTTTTATGGACTAATGTGTTAGCTGCAGGTTTTGCCTCAGTGTGCTTGCAGTCAGAATGTTTCTGGTTTCTGTTTTCATTTTCTGAGTTAATGCAGCAGGTGCTCAAGTTTCCAGAGCTATGTAAAATGTTGTATAACATTATAATAGGGGATTCCAAAGTTTTTTATCAACTGTAGGAGCGCACAACAAGTCAATTATAGATTTGCATTAGTAGGAGGAAGTGTGCTTATCTGAGGGCAGAATGTTGCCAAACTCCTCTAAAACAGTCAGACATTTTCAGAGCTGGAGTCATGTAAAGTCAATTAAAGCAGTCAAATACAATGATGGCTGCAGACAATATTTGGTTTGCAAACCTGCATGACTGAAGGCATTTTTAATACTATAAGTATTAAATACCAAAGGTATTTTTAATACCATAAATAAATAAATAAATAAATAAACTTTCAAGTGAAAAGTTCTAAAAGTTAATACCCACTGATATCACTCCCAAATTATCTTAAAACACAGCAGTACTCGATCTTAGTATTTGTCATGCTTCTTGACAGACTTGTATTATATGCACATGCTTGTGTGCTTTTTGTCTTATCAATACTAACGTACATACTATTACATAAAACATTAAAAAAATTCTATTAGTAATTCTGCTACCATTATTATGTAGGCAAAGTACAAAGAAGTGATAATAAAGTATATTTTACTGAGACAATTTTGACATTTTAACATAAATAAAAATGATCAATTTATGGCCAAAGCATTTCTGAAATCATTCTCTAACATAAAGCAGAAAATTATGGATAATTTTCACAATTACAAAATTAAACATATGTGCAGGATAGCATTTTTCCAGTTACTTTGAAATAAATCTAGAATGATGTCAAAAGTCAGTCCTTCGGTATTTATAAAATGTTGTCATTCTGTCATAGGCATCTCACTCGTGCATTTTCCCATCAGCATAAAGAAGGCTAGCAATGATTCAATGGCTTTTTAGCTTTATTGACAAGGGCTGGAAACCTAAGTGGTTCAGTAAAGCTGTGGACCACTTTCAGAATACATGGCTGCCAGGCCTGGACGATGAAATCTCTTACTGTCTTAGAGCAGCCTTTTCTCCTGGGCACAATACAAAGAAAGCAGCTTGTGTAACAAGACCCTAATCAGTCACTATTCTTGTTTGTATTTCTCCTGCATTGGATAAAAATTAATTGGCCCTTTTTATGGTTTTTCTTCCTTCAAGCACTTAAAACTCCACAATTATAATAATGTTTTATGTTCCTATAATGGCTGTGCAGAATATATTTGTCCAATTCTGTGTTTCTCAAACACAATTAGAACTTCTATTTAGTATTAAATATTCATAAATTTGACCTCAGGGAACTAGTGACTATTAACTAGCACAGAGATTGATAGCAGCCCTCAATACAGAGAGCTGGTGGGTTTTTTCCTCTTTTGCAGGAGAGGTAAAGGTGCACCTTGCAGCCGCAGTGTCAGGAAGAGATGCAATTTGCTTTCTTTTCTTTTTTTATGTTATTTTAATTTTATTTTGCTCAAGTACTTCTTTCATGAAAGAGAAATAGGAAACAATATTCTAAAGTGTTTCTAATATGTAAGCTTTCATTAGAGTGACCCATTATTGTGTGGTTGCAGAGCATAAGTAGTTTTGTCTATTCTTTACCAGAACACTCCTTGGTACTTGATTAACTTATGTTGAAATATCTACTGTTCCAACGTTAATTTCACAGGCTTGTGGTTTAGTTTTTATATAATAAAATGAAATAAGTAGCAATAAACCTAGAGAACACAGTGATCTTGACCAATTCCTGAAAAAGTATGTGAGACTACTGTGCACAGAGAAGTCAGATTGTAAGGAAACATTAAAGCATTGGAAACCATCTTCTTCCACTCTTTAACTTTACAGTGTGCCTACTGAGACTGCTTTCCATGTGCTGAAAGGTTTTGTAAAATATTTCCTTTCTCACTATGAGTACATTGAGCTAACAATGTGGACTGAGGGAGCAGAGAGGGTTAGGGGGCTATGAAGAGCAGGTCTGGATTTTCTGAGCTAGAAGTTCAGCTGAAAAAGGTGTCCTATTTTTTTTTTTAATCTTATGTCTTGGGTGAGTGGGTGGATTGGTTGGTTGGTTTTTCAGGATTTTTTTTTTTGTTTGGGTTTGTTGTTGTTTTTGAGATTTGAAGCAACTAATTTATTGAGTAGCAAACTTTGAAATGCTGTCAGGGTATAAACCATGTTCATATCTCAGCAACAAAGGAAACTGATCTGTAGTTAAGGACTCAACTGAAATTTAGTCCTAATTTTCTGGAAATGTATTGATGGACAGATGATAGAATTAGTTTAACATTTTTTGAAATGACATAGAGAATTCAAGTCAAATATTATCATTCCAGTGTTAAACTTCCGATAAGAAGGTATTCTGTTACGGTGTCAGCATTAGAGGGCAAGGCAAAAATATCATTGGTTTCTTTATTAACTATTTTTGAATCATTTGGAGATGGAGTTATTTGTAAGATTTTTACCTGTATAGGAGGAGATGGGGATCTCTGAATATCCTGCCAAAAATCTCTGTAGGCCAATCAGTAGTGAAACTACATCTATTATCATGTCTTCAGGGTTGTACAAGGATGTAAAATTAGTCATGGAATAGAGAACTTTTTTTTGAGAAGGATGCAATGGAAGATTACAAGACATTGCTAATTTTGATCTATTTATTTACTAGTTATTTTAATCATATATTTATACTGTTTAGCAGCTGCAAACTCAGTAAATTTTTGAGCTAACATGCCTTCCTGAAACTGGCAAACAAAACCCATTGTGTTTTAAAAAAATTGCTATTATTAGTATTAGTATTAGTATTTTATACCAGAAAACAGATACATAAATAATACAAGTAACTTTGTTGATATATAGGTATTTTACCTAGTTGACTAAAATTTCTGGAATGTCTTGGAGTTTAGGAACTTCATGATTCATTGACTCTAGGCACGAGCAGCTCATTAATAGTATATGAAAAGAAGTGTAAAATCTGTTCATTGCCAATGGGTCCTCTAAGTAACCAGTGATACAGTCTTTTCTGGAATCCTGACTGCTATAACTCCACCAGGAGAAAAGAGAAAAGAGAGAACAAGTGTATGACTTTGTCTCATTTTATTACAACTGAGAATAGAATGAATGTGCTAATAAAATAATACTTGAGATAACAAACAAGGATTCTTTTCAAAGTCAGTGTTCTTTTGAAAAAACACATTTCCTCTTATCTCTTAGTTTGCTTAACTGGTTTTATCTATCAAAGCTATTTTATTTGAAGGTCAATCAAAGTCCTAATTAATAAAAGGTACAGACAAAGATTTGATTGGGTTAAGGGTACTGATCTCATTTTCCTTTTTTTCCCTTAATTATAGGAAGTTAATGTTTACACATTACCTGAGATTTGAAAATTATTTAGAATCTCTGTATCACTTAAGACACCGTAGGAACAAATGCTCTATTTATTTTAAATTAATGGCAAGCCAGTTCCTTTCAATAAATAAAGAAACAGGGGAAAGAGATTATTGCCAAAGAAAACAGCTATACCATTAGTAAACTAACAGAGTTCTTTGCTTTTTAATAAGCTCTAGTTCCATCCTCACCATCACTAAGATCCAGTTGAAATATTTCTTTGTAACATGTGAAATTTTCCACATGGAGCTTGTTCTCTTTTACTTTAGCTGAAAAACAGAGCAAAGCAGATATGTTTGTACCAATGTTTTCATATTAATATTATGATATACACTAATACATAACATGTTCTGAGCATGTGGGATTTTTTCAACCTCTTCTAGACTTAATGTTTTATACCAGAAATATGTGGGGTTTAATTTTTATTTATTGTATTAATGTAAAGGTTTGTAAATTAAGAAAAAAATCCTGATTATTTCCCTTTTTTTTTTATGTCCTCTAGTCTTTTTTGCAATTTTTAAACTATGCAGTATTACTTATTTATAAAAAGAGAGAACAAGATAGTTGAGAGGAAATGACAGATGTCTCTCTTTTTTTCTGGTGTTTCTTGGAACCATAAGAAAAAGCCTGTGAAACTGATAAATCACTAGGGAACAGTTGTGTTCCATACATATATATTCACATGCTTATGTGCATATATATGAATGCTTATACATAAACATAAACCCCCCTCTGTGTATCCTGTTTTCTATGAATGGCATAGCTATTAAAGGGTTGCACACTACAGATAGAAGTGCAAACACAAAGGATGTTCTGTTATTTGCATAGCAGTCAGTTTACTTGGCAAGTGTCATACACAGAAAAGTACAGTAGAAGAAAGTATCACTTTTACGTTGCAATTTTTCAAATTGTAATCAACCAAGAGCATGTTGCATTACTTATTTACAGCATATAAATACAATCTCTAGAAGTTAATGCTCTTCTGTTCATTTCTCAGTCTGGACACAGACATTAAATTGGAGCTCACCAAGGTGCATCCTGACACTGGTGTCAGGACTAAGTGCATAGACTTCTGAATTCCTTCAGGTATCTATTTCTTCTCAAAAATTGAAAAGATGGTGCTGACATCTTTCCAAAGTGCATATTTGATACCTGAGAAAACAAAACTGTAGCATGCTTTTTTTTTTATTTTTATTTTTTAATTTTTTTCCCCTAAATCTACATCATTATTACTATTTAGTATTTAGATCCTGCTGTTACACATGGATGTTCTTCATATGCATCATTTCAGGGGAAGTCACTTTGGCAGTTTTGTCACTAATTCTGCTGTCTTTGTGTATGCTCCCTACAATATTTTGAAGTGGTAAATCATGATTTCTATTTCAGGATGCAAACAAATCTTTGATTTAATTATTTTCATCACATTTTATTCTTAGTCAAGCAGCAGCAAAGGTTTAAGCCTTGATTCTTAATAACTTCAATGATTCTCTGTAGAAACTGAGCATTATAATGTGATTTAGGTCACTTTGATACCTAGATGGTATTACAAATCAACTGCACTGCTTTGGAAGACTTTTATGTTAATGAATGGCAGTAGTGTGAGCTAATAGTGTAGGAGTAGAATCTGTAAACCTCTGAAAAAATCCTAATTGTGCTTCTGACATTGACATCTCTTTGCCTGAAGAAAGCCATTAGCCCGTCTCAGAATTCCCTATTATGAAATAGTGAAGATATTTAACCTCATGTAAGTATCTTTTATATAACATCATTAACAGTTAATGTTAGAGGATATGTCATGGCATTGTTCTTTAGTTCATGAAGTTTGCATAATATTGCATTTATTTCTTTTGGGTTTTGAAAGTAATGAAGTGGCTTAAGATTTCCCCTTGAGGTTTAGTCCTTTTTTGGAATCAGTGCTATAGAGTTGGGGAGACCTCTATTTTGAAATATGTGCTTATTTCAATGAGTATTTTAAAAATTTTATCTTTATTTTGATGATACCAATATAGGAGCAAAATATTACATCTCAAAGGTGCTCAGAAGAAGCAGCAGCTGCAGAAACCACTTGTATTTTGTGTGACTGCCTTGGCTTTACACAGGCCCCAGTACTGGTTGGGTGTGTGGGACACAAAAGACAGAGACAATGCTAAGAGCTGTTCTCTCAAGACACAGAGTTAAGTGGTACAGTAGCAGGACAGAGACCAGCATAATACATTCTCTAAGGAAGTGAGAAACTTCCAGAAGCACTTACTTGTTCCTCTCCCTGCTTTGGCTTTGTGAAGTCTGAAATATGAAGTATGTCTTGAGTAGCAGGGGCTGACTCTTCTCATCAGCATGCTAGCTTGGTCCTACCCATGCAGACAAATAATTTACTGCAGGCAGCTGCTAGGGAATTGCTAGGGCCAAATATTCACTCCAGGTTGTTGTGGGACACTGAATTCAGACATTGTTTCAAAACAGGCATTTTGATGTATTGGTCCAAAGGAATGTATGCAAACCTATCATGCTGTGCAGTTAAAACTGTGGATTTAAATGATACAGGAGTCTGAGTTTATTCAACAAATATGTCGTGTGTTTTCAAACACTACTAGCACAAACAGACTGTTTCAGTGTTTTCAACTGTGGAAGTATTTCTGAAGGCTCCTCACTGATTGTGTCCACTTCTCAGATTCTGAAACCTCCAGCAGCAGGCTGCTCTGTGTATAGCCTTGGAGGGAACCCTGCAGAAGCAGTCTGAATAATGAGGCAGAGCTTCCTCAGTGATCAGTGAGCCTTTATAGATGTGGCAGTAGTATTTGAAAGGGACCAAATTATCAAATTGGAATTTCTCATTCCTTGGTATGTTAAAGTATCTGTTTAGGTACCTCTATAGGTGGTATGGCTTCACATGCCTATGTCCTTGATGGCTATTTTACCCCAAATAACATCACTGTAATTGATGTAGAGACATTTTGCTGTAGATAATTGCTTCAGCAACTTTATCTAGTAGTTTACTTATTTTTATTCCTCATCCTTCACCTGACATGGCTCCTTTTCCTTAATAGGTCCTTTTTTTTTAATCCACTTCTTCCACATCTGTGTTGTCCTTGTTCTTTCATTACTGGTAACTCTGTCTGCTCTCCTAACCTAATATCTATTAAATAGATATTAAACAAGATGTCATATCCTGCCAGAATATGTCATTTGTCATTTGTCATTCCAATGCTGGAATTTTGACCTATTTTTTTGACAGAATCACAAAATCACAGAATATTCTGTCAGAAGGGTCCCACGAGGATCACTGAGTCCACAGTCCCTTCTTTTTTGTGCTTTAACTACAGATAAATTTCAAAGGATACAGGAATGAGCCTTAAAGTAGTTAAAGACTAATATATAAATAAGGTATCTCATTAGTTACACTTGTTTCCAAATCACATTTCCCCTATTGTTAATTTGGATAGATAAGCCCTTTTTACCTATGTTTCTATCATAAATTTGCTTGCATATGAGGTCATAATAACCACAGGGAAAATTTCTTCTGCACTTCTGAAGCCGTGAATAATCAATGAAAATATTGCCTTAATTTCTATTTAAAGATATGTTTTGACGTTCTCTTCTGAAACTCTTTTTACTTGGTAAGCAGTACATTGAAAGTTCCAAGTCAATTGGTTAGCCCTTGATTAACATGTCCTCTTCATATTATGATTCACAGTCACACAGCACAATTCTCCTCAGTGATTCAAAGGCTGCAATTCCTTTTTAAAATCAATATCCTCTCACTTCTTCCTAAGTAATTTTGTTTTCTCTCTCATAAGTTTGAGTTTGGAGTTGGTGGTGGTTTTTTGTTTCTGTTTTTTGTTGGTTTTTTTTAAAATTTTTTGTTGTTTGTGGTGGGTTTGTTGTTGTTGGTTGGTTGTTGTTTTTGTTTGGGTTTTTTTTTTGGTTGCTTGCGTTTTGTTCCCCATGGGAGAGATGATGCTATTGTCTGGTTTAGGAGTTTTTTTAAAAACTTTTTTGTCATCAGGAAACTCCAGTGTTTTCAGTATATACAAGGCTTGATAGCTTGCATGTTGCAGAAAGTAGTACAAAGAAAATGTTTCAGGGAACTATATTAATTCAAGTTTGATATATGTTAAAATGACAACCAGCCAAAGTGTCTTAGTCCATACTGTAATAAATGAAAAGCCATAGAACTTATGCTTATAAGCATTGGAGTACATGTTAATTAGAAGAATGCGTTGTACAGAGTAATCTGGTTTCAGACAGTCTACAGTATGAACCAGTATCTTCTTAAAAATCAGGATCACAAATGTGTCTGAAGATTGCAATTCATATTTTTATGTTAACTAGCCAATTTTTGGAAATAATTTCTAGGCACCCCAGTGGATGAAAAATTAATAAAGAATATCTGAGAAATGCAGTGGCTAAAAATTAGGTTGTATGATTCTTGAATTCTTAGAGAAAGTAATTGTACTATGGTCAATATTGCTATTGAGATCCATACTATGATGGCATAACAAGTTTTAGTGTCCACACTCAAAAATTATGTTGGGGGAAAAAAGGAAATATTAGAAAAACTAGAAAAGTAGAATGTTTTGGCTGATTTCAAGGCAAAGTTGAAGAAGCAGTGTTAGCATCACTTGTCATTTACATCAGAATACAATCTTTTCTAGATTGAAATCTCTTTTTCCAGAGAAAGATGGATGAATCTGTTCCTCAGAAGCTAACGTTGGATACATTAAAAAAAATATTAAAAGAAAAAAAAATATATTAATGTTTAATTTTAATAAATGAGAATAATTTTAAAGGACAATTAAAATTCTCAATTGATGGATAAGAGATCATATATATATATATATATATATATGTTCTATTTTATATATACAGACTTACTGCAAGAGTGGGTCACACTAGCTAAAACTGAAATAGTTTCTGTTCTCACATGAAATCCTATGGAAATTTTAATTTTATGATACCCTACAAGATGTGGTATATTTCATGTAATATTTTGCTTTTACAAACACTAATGTCATATATCAACACAGAAAGTATGGAAGACACAACCAAAACTCTTTGCATCACACTTGGTGACATTGAATGTTAAAGGTAGATCTGCTTTTATTGTGTGAAAGTCTAGCTCAGAGCTTCAGTGTTGTTAACTAACAGGGAAGATTTTCCAAGCAGTCTAAAATTAATTGCTGTTCTTCAAGATAGGGTCTTGACAGAATTATCTTTAGTGAATAGGAAGTTGGCCAAATACCTCAATCCTGTGAAAATTATTTTCACTGCAACATGTTGACATCTGATAACAGCATAAGAGTAGAGCTGAACATGAATATCCAGTATTTTTCTTATAGACCACAATAGTTGCTAATTCAGATTAAAGCATCTTAATTTTTTTTTTATCATAATGTCATTTGTACAAAATTAATACCTGTTGGAGACATGTACTTGAAAGAAATCTGTGTTTCCACATGGCAGAAAAGACCTTCCATTCCTAGTCGTTAGTTTTCTCAGATCTTCCACAAAATTAAGCCATTTACAAGAATAATATTGAATGTTCTGGAGAAGTCTGAATAGTTAATGTCATTTTTTTCTGAACTAATCAGCTGCAGTAATGTCATGTAAGTATTCTTATGTTTGGAGCTTCTGACTTCGGACATTCTAAAACTATATAAATATATATCTAAATGACTGCCATAAGTCTAAAATTTAGGTCATTTTTATTTGAGAAATTTGGTGGTTACTTTAGTAGCAGGGTGGTGGATTCACCGAGTTGAGCTCCTGTCTATGTCATTTCAGTATTTGCAACTATATTTTTTTTTTAATTCTGCCTACCCCCATCCCCTCTCTGCCCAGCCCAGTTTGGAACAGGAACAGCTGGCTGTATGTGCAGTAACAATTAGAAATAAAAACCAGCTAAAGTTGGTTCTTAATTATTTTTGAGTTAATTTTCATACAAACCAAACTTACCTCTGGCAGTAGGAAAGAATTTGTGATCAGAACAGTAGTTTTCAAGTTCACAGTATCATTTTGAGCTAAGTCATATATGGACTCGTCAAGGCAGGGGTAAAAGCAGGAGATGAAAAAGAGAAGTATAGACACCCTTGTCATCAGTGTTTTAGCAGTCAAATAGATCAAGCTTCCCTGAATAACTGAGTTCTTTAATTATTAAAACATCTTACTTTCCTCCAGAAGATGATAGACTAAATTTAAAAAGAGATATTAAATTTGAAGGGATAGTTCTCAGCATCTTCTGTTCTACATTAATATGATTTAGTGATGTTCATTTTTCCTACTATAGCATGTTACCTTGCTGAAACTGTATGGAAAGAAAATTGCTTAATTCAAAAAATGTTCAGATTTCCAAACTCCTCTGATTTTAGTGGCCTCCTTATCAGCCCAGGAGATTTGTCTCCCCATAGTTGCCCTATACATCAAGAAATGGAAAGCCCTTACCAGAGGGTGATTTGTGTGCTCCGATTTGTCCTCTAAATGAATGTCTTCTTTTGCTGCTAGTAGAGACAGTCTTAGGAAACAAGCTTAAAATTGGTCTTTGTTAATAACCCATCATGACCCAAAAGCAAAGCAAGAACAAACCCATATATTTTCTTAACAACTCATGTGAGCTAGGCTTTTCATTTATCTTAAGGTTTTTATATAAAGATTTTACAGGTTTCGGTTTGTTTTCACTTGTGGGGAGCAAACATAATTGATTTCTGCTGAAAACAGAGTTAAAATTATAGAAAACCCAAGGAATATTCTGTGTTGCCTCTATGACAGCAAGAATTGAACTGAATATAGAATATCTTCCCATCTCTAAAGCAGAGTATATATATATAAATATATATATATATATATATAAAAACATAAAGGGCATAGTGAACAGGTATATATTAGTGAATGTTGTCACAAAGCAGTGATCTGATGCTAATATAAAATATTTTAATATTGTAAATCATGATAAAGAAAGTAAAATTCCCATTGAGTAAGAGATAGAAAATTAAACCAAGCATATCTGTGTCCTGTTGCCAAAAATTCTATGAAACATTTGAACAAATATGTAAATATAGACCGTATGGTCATAGTTTCATATATTTTCCTTAAAGTCTGGAACATTTAGTAATATTAAGTTGACAGGTTCAGTATACTTTTGGATCAATTTCTTAAAAAAACCCAAACCAATACTCCTAAAAAAATCAAAGGACAGAAACAAAAATAACCCAAAAAACCCCCCACCAGAGATTATATTTAGCAAAAGATGTGACTGCGTAATTGACTGAAGATATTTTGTAGTCACACCACAAGCTCATACCAATTTTCTTATGTGAAACATTATTATGTTCCCTTATATTGTGCAAGTGGTGAATATCTTTACTGCATGTCATTAAACAGACCCATCATTATAACACAGAATTTCTGAATACTTAGATCATATTGAGCTATAATGATACAGAGCACTTGCCATCCAATTATAGATACCCAGAGGAGGGAGCATAAACAGTCAAAATGTGAAGTGATACTTCCAAGGAATCCCTACTGTTCCAGGTTCAGAATCTTTTGCTGTCAGTGGTGGTATTTCTGTATTTAACAGTCACTAATGTGACTTTTTTCCAGGTATATGTCAAATTATTTTTTCAGGCCATCCAAACACCCTGTAGCAAACAGGACTCTACAGAGGGAATAGGTAACAGGCGCTTGCCTTCTCTTTGCTTGCTTTGCGCTTTCTGACTGATGGTTTCACCTGTTGCTTCCTCTTTTTCCAAGAGAAAAGAGAATGAGCATTTATTCTTTCTAAGTCGCTACTAAGGAAATCAGAACAAAGGGAATTCACACAATAGAGAAAAATTGTCAAGAAGGTTGAATACGTGGGTGAGAAATCTCAGTTGGAAAGAAATTGCTAAGGAAATCAGATGTAAGTTTCATTTAGGACCATATACAGATATTGAAATATCACACTTCTCATTCTGGGAAATTTAAATAGTCTTGTACAGACTATAATTGTGAATTCAATTTTCTAAGAATGAGACTGAGAATTAATTTAATTGAACTCAGGTTAAATTACTTCAACTGAGATAAGATGAATGTTGATTAACAGAGTCAAATGCCAAGTCAATTAAAATAATTCCAACTTAAGAAGAAAACATTTGTGACATATTTATTGAGGTAAAGTCTCTTGAAACAAGATTACATGTGTTAACTTTGACAGTATTGAAGTTCAGGTATGTTGAGGATATTATATGAACAGAAATTGCTGGCAATAAAAATGGAGCTTAAAAATAATCTTTTCTTAATGTTCATGAAGTTAGAATCTTAAATGGAAAATGTACAAAAGTCAAATTATACAGGCAGATATCCTTTAGTTTTAAATGTAAAAATGGAATTGCAAACATTGTAACAGTGAGCATAGTCTGCCAAAAGAAATTTGTTTGCTTTACTGGATCTTGAATAACAGCAACAAAAAATCCAATTTTTTTTTAAGGTTCTTGAATCGCACAATTTGCATTCATTCCTCAGATTGCCAAAGCACAGCTTAACCTGCAATAAAAATATAAGCTACGATTACAATGGAATTACACAAAATTAACAATTATCAAAATTAAAAAGCTGGTGAAAGGATTTATTTTCAGTGTATTAACACACTGTGAAAAGCTATGGGGAAAGGAGGGGGAAGGAGAGGAAAGTAACACAACACAGTTGCACTTTACCAAGCAATTAACAAATAAACCTCCTAGAGCAAAATTTTTGAGCTCTAGGAGGTGAAATATGCTCATTGAAACTTGGCCTTATATTAGAGAAGTAAATTTGTGAAATCCATCACTATACAACAAAATCAAAATGTACATATTCCTGTTTGTAGAAATATACTTTTTAAAAAAATAAAATTGTCATATTGAAGGTTTGTGAAGGTACTTAAACAACACCACATTTTAAAGGGAAAAAGATTAATTCTATTGCCTGAAAAAAAATTGTTCTCAGATTTTGTTGTTTTGCTTTTATTTTTATTAAGTCCTGGAGATATATGTTGGTTTAACAAATTTTCCTTTTCTTCCACCTGTCAGCAGTAGAGTCTGTTTGAGTGTGGTACTTAAACACTGAGGAAAGGATTTTTCCGGTCAACAGATCATGTATGAGTGCTTAAAGCTTGTGCCTCTCACTGGTGATGTAGATTCTCCAGTCAGCAAAGAAATACATGCTAATGGAGAACAGAATGGCTGTAAAAGAGTATTATTGATTGAGTAATCATTGTAGAGGACAATGAGTAAACAAAATAATATTATTGTATATAATTGTAGTGGACAAAAAGAAACGGTTTGATTTTTAAAAAAAATGTTTAGAGAAAGGTGATAAAAAATGGTCTGCTTGAATATTGTATGAAATGCATGTTCTTCATTCACAGAAGTTCAAAACAGCTGGCCTGTGAAATTGGCAGTTATTAGTAGGAATTTCTAATGAATTTGCCAAGCTGGAGTGGCACCATATGACAGGAAAATATAATATATAGCTTATAGGGGAAGAAAAACATGCAGCTGCAAGCTGATTAGTCTGTCCTCAGCAGAGTACAATTTATGAATAAATACTGAAAGTAAGTATTTAAGTCATGACTGTAAATTAATAAATGTTGGAAAACAATGCATCAGTTCATCAAAAATAGATTGTGTCAAACTAACCTTGTATCTGTCTTTGATAAGACAACTGACTGATTGTCTAGACAGGGAAATTCAATTTTAATCTAATTTCAGTAAAACATTTGATATAATACCATACAGAGAAAGACAGAGGTGCAAGATGGTTAAGGAAATTTTGATAGTGAGACAATTGAATTTGCTGAAGTTTGGTAGTGGAACTCAAGGATAAGTATTGGGGAAAATCCTGTTCAATACTGTTTGCTGTTGTATTCACCTGGACAGTGATTTGCTGATGCAATGAAGCTGGCAAAAAGGACGGAGACACAGCAAGAATTAGATGTCTTAATTAACAGAAGTAGAATAAAATTCACTAATTTGAAATTCAGAAAGTACTTCTATCAGTGATTTAGGCTATATAATGGAAACACTGCAGGCAGAAACAAAGAAAACTTTTGGGATGTCCAGTGGATTGGTCAGTTTGAATAGGGCTTGGAGCAACTTGTGGAAGGCATCCCTGATCAAGGCAGGAGTGCTGGACTTAGGTGCTTTTAAAGGTACCTCCCAGCCCAACACATTCTATGATTACTTGAAATCATGAAAGCAAAGCAGTTTTAAAAAATGGTTATTCAGCCTTAGAAAACATCAGTCAAGAAGTTAAGATGGAGTTACTGTTCTTGCATAAAGCACTCATGAGACTTCCTCTGGAATGTTATGTACAAGGAAGAAAAATCTTTTTTTTCAGGATAAACAGGAGAATGAGAAATACATTTAATGAGAGGAAAATAGGTTCAGCAGAAATAGCATAATAAAAAAAAATCTGAGTGATATATAAATATAGTGAAAAAATATGATAACTTAAAACAGCTAGGTGAAAACAGCTAAAAGCTTATTATTATTACAGAACACAGGGATATAAACTTCTCACTAATTAAGAGAGCTTGGAAAAGGAAAGAGAGTTTCTTACCAAAACAGAAGGAATGGGACAAAGATATTGGCTAATTTTAAAACAGATTATTATTTTTTTTAGAAAGAATTATGTAGCATTGGTGACAGATTCAACTGGTTCCTTCAGGTATGTGCTTCTTGAATAGTCATGATGCCTGTTAAATAGATAAATCATTTCTATTAATTTCATTTCGGTCTAAGCTCGGAAATCCTTTATGTAGGCCTGCATATGGAAAGAAGGAAAAACAAGGTTAAGGATCAGTATTGAAAAAAATTGAGCATAAGATTTAGTACATTCCTTCAGGATCATTTTGTGTCTTCCTGTCTCATCTTCACCCTTTTTAAATGATGGGAATTATTGCCTCTACATATTCTCCATTTAGTGTCAAATGAGTTCCATATGTTTTACTGATAAATAAAAAATTAAGGCGATTAAAATGAATATTCTGGCAAGCAGAGCTAAGATTTTAGAAGGCTTACTTATAATCAGCTTTGAAGTCACTTGAGGATCTGCATAGTAAAGATGGCTATACCTGTGAAAAAGTCTACAGGATGCCACACTGATTTGAGACCTTTCTTAGTGTCAATCATTATAATCAGCATGTGGGTCTCAATAAGAATACTTACCTTGAAACTTTTTTTGTGAGTCATCTGCAATTTACAGTTTTTTGATATTCTGAGATGGAAATTAGTATGCAGTCAAAGAGGCAACACTATGTAAAACAAGAAACTAAACTAGAATAGCAAACCTAATCGAATTGCGTGCTCTTCTTAGACTTTGTAAATTTAGTTATTCTTCAATTTTTTTAAAAAAAATTATTCCATTACAGTGCTAACCAATCTAACTCTTCTGCTCTTAGAGGATAAAAATTTCCTAGAACAACTGCTAATCTAATGCAGATTATAGAATCATAGAAGATTTCTGTAGGTATCTACAGGTATCTGTAGGTATCTGTCTAGGCATATGTATCACATACCTCATCAAATATGGAAGGAGTAGGGATGAGAAATAAGGAGGGACATGATAGTGGAAAAGGGTCAAAATATGTTCACTTCAGAAAAATATGAAATAAGGAATCTAGGTATCACCATCTTGGTGTCATTGATGAGGTTTTTTTTGTATGATTGAGACCATAGTGAGCTCAAGAGCATGAATTTGTGTGACATATCCAACTAATTTGGATATCATTCAACTGTTTTTGAAAGCTTATTTGAGACTGTAAGTATGTCTTCAGTTTTGTATATATAAAAAGTAAAAATTGCTGCCTGTTAATGTGTGATCAGAGGTAGGGAATGTCAGAATATCCATAATGACTGGAAGAAAAAACCAGCCAAGGAGCATACACAAGTTTTGTGTCAGTTTTATTGCTTATGTCTTGTGTCTCCAGTGCATCACATATAGTCATACAATAGCCCATTTCATATGGTTATTTGTGATGTTAAAGTTGTATCAAGTTGCAGAATAAAGTAAAAAAAAAATAACATCATTGATAGAAGCACAGAATCATTTAGGTTGGAGAAAGCCTTTTAAAATCATAGTGTAAATAGTAATCAAGCTACTAGAACTGTCAGCTGGGAACAGAAGCAAAGAAGACATTTCTTTGAAAAGGAAAATAAAAAATCTATGCCAAAATTCAATGTGATTGGAACCTATTGTTTATGTTATAGGACTCCTTTGTATAACTACGAGATATCAAATTGAATCCACAGATTTCTCTACAACCTGTCCAAATACTTTAAAATTTTTCTTAAAATGTCTATGGGTTGTAGGCTTTCTGAATTTCTGTTTCAATATTTCAGAAATATCAGATTAGCCTACCATTAGTAGTTCTAGTTTATAATTACTTTCTTGTGCAATACCTTCAAGAAGATACCAACATTCAAGTGAAAAAGAAAAAAAACTTAAGAAATCTCCATTAAGCCCTGTGTCACTCTACTGCAAGATATCAAAGAAGAAGCAAAACCTTTCCCTATCTACCTTTATTCCACATAAATATTTTAATTTGTTTTATAACAATAACTGACACAGTTATTAAAATCAGTACGAAAAGAATGACAATTTTACAAGATTGGCCCATGTGAGCACCTTGGTATAACTTTCCTCATCTGTTACCTGATTGGAATGTATCAGTGTGATTGGTCAGAGTGAGTAAAGTAGAAGTGGAAGATTGATTTATTTGTATAGAATGATGATATTGATTGAGCTAAATCTATACTTTCTCATAGATAATACTCATCAGGTTTACATTGTCAGGGGATTTTCTCTGTGGTCTAATATTATTCAAAAGTTACTTCTTCGTGGAAAATACATAGATGAAACTTAACCTGGAAAGAAATTCTGTCTATTTTCCAAATTCTAAAGTGTTCCTGGTAAGAACTGTTTCAGGACTAGGCTTAATTCTAATTCTAGTCTACTTCTCTATTACTAACAAGCAAAAAAATGTTGACTTTTCAAAATCCCTAGAGTCAATGGAAAGATTTTTTTGTCTTTCCATAAAGCAGAAGATATATTTCTGACATTGCTTCACAGCTGTCTGTTGTTCAAGAGCATACAAAACTTTGTCCTTCCTCAAAAGTCATCAGAATCAAATCTTATTCTATAGATAATAACTCCATTAGAATTGTCACTTTACCAGGAGGTGCAATAGACTGACTGCCATATAAATTGTGGGGTCATGCAATCATAATATAGAATAAAGCTAAAACATAATGTCTTTGTTATGAGTAAAAAAGTAATTACAGTTTAGGGTAGGAGGAACATCCACTGTGAATTCTGTTTATGTGAATCTCTTTGCACTATGTGATTATGCTTTCTCAAAATACAATAAGTTGAACATAACGGGGCACAAAATTGTTGAGGTCTGAGCTTTTCATCCTGTCTCAAATTTTCCAAGTGCTTGAATATATAAAGGAACTGTTTCTTTGATGAATCCATATTGGGCAATCAAAAAGAGGTGAGTGTATGTCAAGGCTAATCCTTGTAAATTTGTGTTCCAGAAACAATCAGACCATTCTGAAATATGTACTTCATACATACAAAGGAATGGTCTTCTATTGAAATACAGCAAGGAAAACAATTCAGACTTTATGTGTCCAAATTTCTCATGAGCTTCTCTTGAAGACTATTTTTGTGACAAGGTAAAAGAGGGTCGGCAAAGATAATGGTAGGTTTTTATGAGAGGCACAGAAACATCACATGAGAAATGTTAATAGTTCTAATAAAGCATTCAGAGAGTACTACACCTGCCCTATGCTAAAGTATGGTTTGCCCTACTGCCAAAAAAACCAAACTGAAAGGCTTTCTGAGAAAAGGAACAGAAAAAATCTGGAAGTTGCAAAGATAAAAGTTAAAGGTTACTAAAAATAAGTGACTATCTATAAGTAGGATAACTTCCCACTGAGTTTGCTAACCTAGCTTATAATTGAAGGGAATATGATGGTGTAAACATTACACTAAAGTTAAGCTGAATAACAGGATAAAAAAATCCCAAGTCCTGAGAAGGGCTTGGATTCACATTATTTCTGTTCTGAGACTGGAAACATCATTGTTGTAGCTTCTTGTGTCTCAGAAAGGTCTAAACTCAGAAAATACTTGGTCTTCTCTCAGGCACAACTGTACTAGTACAACAGAAAGGTAAGTCAGGTCTCTTGCAGGGAAGAATTACTTCTCTTAAATAAATAATAGGGAAGATTAAATAGACTGTCAACAACATGCTAATCATCTTCAATTCTGCCACCAGTAACTGTTCCCCACAGATCATAAAAGATATTCTGATTTGACTTTTAGATGCCTGGCCATCTGTTTCCTGAACATCTTGTATTAATTGTCTGAAGGAATAGAAGTTTGGCAAGCACATGTAGCTTAACCTGTCCGTTTGTTCACATGAGATGCATCATTAGCAGCATACTATCTATCGTCCACAGTTGTCTCTCCCTTTGACAAGCCCAAAGTAATTAGGTGTGTGCAACATGAATCCTGTCACACTAGGAGAGTCAATTGTTAATACCGTGTCATATTTAGGTAATCTGTCTGTCAAATGATTGCTCACAACAGAAAGGGACAGAATTAGTGTAAGTAGTGTCTCTCTTGACAGTGAAACTATAAACAGTATCTTACGTGACAGTTTTTTTCCTTGCATAGGTAGCCCTGCAGTCTTCAAGAAAGCTGGGTTTTAAAATGGAAAAAACCCCACTGATGTCATTGGTGTAGTTAGCTTAGGGTTGTGCAGTCTGGTCATTGTTTTCATATCCTGCATGTTAATGCAAAAGGAATAATCATTAGCAAGTTCCTGTTATTCTCTGACTATTTCAGAGGAGTTTGATGCTGTTCTTATAGCTAAGACTCAAAACCACACTGAAATGAACACACTCGGAATCACAGAACACTCTAAATTGGAAGGGACCCACAAGGATGTCTTGTGCAGAGATCAAACACACCGCCTTGACATTATTAGCACCACACTCTAACCAGCTGAGATAATCTAAGTCACTCAGTTTTGGGAGGAATTTTTCTCTTTTACATAAAACTATTCACTTCTCTAAATGGTTATGGGGGACCTCAGAGCTTCATTTATGGGTTAAAAAACGCATTTACTATAATTATTTATTTACTTTTTGAAAAAGGGAAAAAAATGGGAAAAGGTTGAAGCCCTGAAATGTCACCATCACAATTGTGTTTGGTAAAATTTCATGGCATTCAGATCAAGGATACATTAATGTCTGACAAATCACATTATAATCAGGATTTGAACTATATTTAGTCTTCTTCCTTGTTTGGATCAGTGCTAGAAAACCTGCAAAGTGCTAATGCAAATAGAACATTCTGGCAACAGACTACTTGTTAACATTATTAGCAGTATACCAGATTTCTTGCAGGTAAAATAAGACTTAAGGAGAAAAATCAATCAGCTATTTTTTACAAATGTCCTCTGAGAACTGAGTCATAATAATAGAAGTGCAGATAGTGAAAATATTCTGTAAGATCATAGGATTGGTTTAATACTTGTAGACAAGAGGATTGCATCTATGCTTTTCTTGTTGTCAATGGACACATGTATCAGTTTTAAATGAGGATCTTTAAAAAGAAAGGGAAGGAAAAAGCCCTAAAAAATGGCAAAATAGAAAAAGAAGCAACCAAGACTTGAATCTGTACATTTAAAACACAGCCAATAAAATGCACTGCTGAAGAAAACCAGTGTAAATATTGTGTCTTCTTTTTTTATGTTTATTTATTAATGAGTGTCTTACAAGTATTTTCTACAATTTATTTAATTTTTTAGGGTTTGAGGACAGATTTCTTTTAAATGCATTAAAAGGACACATGATAATCTAATCTCATAGGTGATAACTGCGTAAAAAGTTTGTGAACTTTCTGAATTCCTTATTAGTAGCTTTGTGCATTAGCAATAACACGAGTTCTGTGTCCTTTTTGTCCCTACGTGTGAGCAAGCTGTTATTTGATTGACTTGAGATCTGATTTTTAAAAGCAGTATACAACACTCCACATGAAAAATCCATAACCACTACTAATAATTTATATAAAGGCTATTGTGAGTGTTCAACACAATTTTGATGTGAAAAAATATGTGGTCATATGTACATATTTTGAGGAATTTCTTAAAATTTTTCTTCAAATATTTATTTGAATAAGATATTCTGCCAAAAGCCACATTTAGTATTTACTTTTGTACACCTACATTCATACTATTTATATACATCATATTGTCCATTAATGTTATGTTGTATTATTTTTTAAATACTTAATGTTTTGAAATAAGGACTCAACACTGATCAAGTATCCCTGAAATACTTTTAAGCCACTCTTCTGCAAAGTTTTTAATCATACTGGATAATTTCCTTTTTCCCCCTCTGGTTTCTCTTCCTTACCCCTCTTCCTGTGTGAGCTGGGATCAGCTTCAAAGCAGAAGATTTTTTGAGGGATTGAACAATGGTTCTGTGTTACTCCAGGTGCACCTGATACCTTTTAATTGAGTTGAAATAGGTCCACGGTGGTGCAGGGGGGAAGGCTTTTTTAGTTTTGAGCAAACCTTTCTCTTTTATCCTCTTTAAAGTACCTTCCGTAGGCAGCAGCACTGAAGCCAAGGTAGCAAACTGTGCTTCGTGCGTGAAAATAGTACTGAACACTCGGGCCAAGAAATGCTGCCAGAATTTCATAGCATCTGAAGGCACTGTCCATGCTGGGTTCACAAAACCACACTGTGGTATCTTCACGAGAGATCTGTTCAGCATGGCAGAACCTATAGTTCCATTTAAGAAAAAAATTGTAAAAAAAGATCTAAATTTAGAGATGGAATTTGAGCATAAGAATTCTGAATTTTTATGCATTTGGTAAGTAGCTATAGAGAAAAGCATATACCTTAATTAAAGAGACTGATTTCTTTCCTTTATACCTCTTTTGATGGAATTCTTAAAAGAAAATCTTAAAAAGTTTTACTGGTATCAGTCAATACTGTACTAAAAGAGTTCACAGTGCAGACCAGGAATATTTACATCTTCAAAAATGCAGAAGTTTGGGAATTTTCTGACCTTTCTTTTATTTTCATACTCCTGACTCTTCCTCCATATATCTATATATATATATATAGATACAAATTTTTAAAACTATGTTTTCCTTTCCTTCTTACATGGATGAGCTGCCATTCACTGAGTGGGATCTCTAGTCTCAGCAACTGAGATCTAGTAAGAAATACAGTAGGAGAAGAGAAGGCCATACTGGTTTTATGGCTGTAGTCTCCATACAAATTGTTACACTTCTTATTGCTTACTTACAAATCTAGTCCTGTATAGATTTCAGTTTAAGAGCATTCCAGCATAAAAGAGCTCAAGACGACCCACTGCAAACAAGAAATGTAGCCAAAGCCCGAGCACATCAGAAATACTTGTTTTGAAAGGCACAAGCTAATTAGTAACTTCTTTATAAGCACACAACTAAATCAGTTTTTTTTTCTTGCAGTCACATGGTTAGAATTCCATAGAAGCCCAACAGGAACACTGAGGTTAAAGCACATTATGCATATGCATGTATGTTTGGAATTGGTATGCATTTTTCAATCTGGTCCTATCTTATAATGGTACTTCATAGGGATAATACAGAAAGTTTCAATTTTTAAGACATTGCCTAAGCCCCCAGATTTTCTATCATTTTAGGGCTGGAAGCCAGTCTTAATAGTAGTTGAAGTCTTCTCTTCAAATTAAGCATAGACACTCATTCAGTATTTCCAAGGCTCACTTTGGAAAATCCCAAAAGGACTTGAGGTTATGAGCCTGATATAGAATAATCACTATTAAACATTTGAGAAAAGTACTGTTGTGCTAAAAGGAAAATAAAATCTATGGTTACAATATGTTGAAAAAGAATATTTTTTTTTTCTCTCAGGAAAATATAGCAAATATTTAAAATTATAATTTTAGGAAGGAAAAAGGAGAAACTATAATTTATATGACATTTTAAACATAGTTCCTTTTTTCTTTTTTCTTTTTTGGAAAGAGACTGTTCACTTTGTTCTTGAAAAGTATTAAAAGCAGTTATCCTTATGGTTAGGTGAAGGAAAATATAAAAAATTCATCTCAAGGTGAAAGTAAGAAAGAAGTTATAGAAAAAAGGCTTAAAAGACTACCTTTGATTTTACTTTAGCATAATTCTCTTTCTCATTTTTTTTCTAAACTTTAGGGTTTAGATCAAATGTATAAATCCCTTTAGTATCTTCCATGCAAATTAAAGCACTTGACAACAGATTGCTGTCTTGAATTAGTCACAAATACCTGCATCTGAGATAATAAATCTGAAGTTCATGATCTCTGTGTCAGAAGCACGATATCATTAAAAATATGTTTAAAATTATAAAAAGGAGGAAAAATCCCTTTGCATTACTTGTTTGCACACTGTAATAGGATTGAAATAGTATTTGTATCAACCTTTGTTAGTTACTTTAACAAATTTAAAATTAAAAGCACATCAAGAAATTTTGCTGGTTTTAAGTTCGTTAACTAGCCATTATTTTGGTATTACAATTATTTGTGTTAGCTTGTTTCTACTTGGATAGATTTTTAGTCTTTGAAGTCCCTAACACTATTTACATGCTATTTGAATTATATATTTCTTTCTTTCACTGATTTTCTACTGCTTGTTACCTCGTGGGTAGTTTATAGAAAGACTGAATGAATTGTGCAGTTTGAAGGAGTTTGGTTTTAAACCTCATTATGTGAAATATAAAGGAATTTAGTAAGAGAAAAACCCATTAAATTAGACTGCCCGCATTCTACTGCTCACTGCAGAAAGGCTGAGAAAAGAAAGGATATCTGACTGATTGCTGTTCAAAATGGACATAGAGAGCAAGCAGCGATCAGAGAAGCAATAGCATGCAGTCTGCACATGACCCAGTAACAAACTTCAAGGCAGACTATCCGGCAAGCAGGAGAAGTCTTGGTTAACGGGGACAGCAGGGGTCTTGGAGCTGCTTAACTGGAGACTTTAGATCTGCTAGCGGCACCCCAGAGAGATGGAGCAGCTGGGAGTCAAACACTGGTGAGGTCTGGGAAGGGTTTTTCCCAGAGTCCCAAGACTGGGTGATTACTCAGGCAGCTCCTGTTTGAGGTGGGTGCCTGTGCCAGTCCTGTTCTGTTAATCTGTTTGCAAGCAGCTGTGTCTGCAGAGACCTTGTGTGTGCCCATGAGGGGGTAGTGCTCAGCTCATTCCTGGTGAGGTCTGGAAACAGGACTGGAGCAGATCCTCTCAGCTCTAGAGGGGATGGATCAATCCATCATATATATAATCCCCCTGGAATTATATATATATAAAATATAATATGTTGATATATATATATAAACAATTATATATATATATAATGTAATATATTATATATATTTGTACATAACATATATATAAATATTATATATATGTAATATATATATATACATTAAATACTCTAAGTTTGCCTACTAATCTTAATATTTCAAAAGATAAGGTCTGCTATTGTTTTCTTTTTTTCTCCCAGGACTGATTTTAAGTCGCTTGTGGGTTTTTTGTTTATGTGTTGTTTTTTCATGGCGGGTGTGTGAGGGTGGGGATGTGAGTTTTGTGCACTTTGGTGGGGGTGGGGGTGTATTTTTTTATTTGTTTTTTCCCCCACTTACTGTATCATTAGCTTGGATCATATTTGGAGTGTTGGCAAGAAAGGGAAAGTTATTTCAAGGTGTCAGACATGGAGGTGCGATTATCTGTTTTGTTATCTCAGTGAAAAATTCGTGTTTCAGCTGGACTCAGTACAAATCTTGATTGTCAGGAAGTGACCTGAGATATCCTGACTCCCATCTCCCTATAGATCCCATGTTTTTGCTAGCTTTGATGTTTAGGGTATCCAGCCTGCAAACCTGGACTGAACTTTTGCCTTCAGAAAAGAGATTCTGCTTCAGGATTCCTTTACTTTTTCAATAATTCATGGTTCATGCATTACTGTGTCATGTCTTATACCACAAGTCTGAGGTGCAATTTTGTTCCCATGAAAAGCTGTAGACCAAAGCACTTTCTTCCATGACTGTTATAAAGATAAAATACTACAGGGTGGGTTATCAAGGTATTGAAAGGATTGAATGAGGTTAGAAATGTCTTCAGGGGTTTACTTCATGCAGGAAAACACTTTTGTGAAGAAAAGGGACTAACACATAGTATCACCTAAAAGAGAGAACGTTCTTTTCTGAGTCTCTTGAGGCTATCATAGAACCTTACTAGGGCAAAATAATAGAGAACGAAATATTATTGATTTAGATTTAAAGGGAAGCATAAGACTTGAAAATATATCAATTTATTGTAACTGTTACTAGAAAAAAAATTGGCATAAGAAAGGGATTATATTACACTGATATTTTGATTTGCTCTTTTTACTTGTTTATAACATTCTTACTTTTCTTAGCATTTGGCCAGCTAAACAAGGACTTGTGGTTTACATTAATTTTTTTTGTAAGCATTTCTTTTTCAAGGGATTTGCAAACTAGTGATTTCAAGGCACAAGTAGAAACCACTCCAATTTCCTTTAGATATTAATCCTCTAGAGCAGAAAAACATCAGGCAGCACTCAGGTACAAAATGTTGACCTAACAAGATGTACCATGATATGATCTTGCAGTGTTATGCTTTACTTAATACTTTTCCCTGCCTTCATGTCTGGTTCATCAAATCAGTTTTGAACAACGTGTCTGATACATCTCAGAGAGTTTGTATCTAATACCCCCCAGAAGTCCAGAATATTTTGGATTTCATCATTTTCCAAATTCAGCGTATTCAAATATTGTTGCCTATGAGAGTATGCAGTCCTAAACAATTCTTTCTTGTGGTCATGTAGTCTCTTCATTATTAGCTCTATGCAGATATGACAATATCATTTGACACATGGCAAATCGTTATTGATTTCAGAGATTTATGGCTTACTATTTAAGAAAAAATTAAAATTTTGTGGCGGATAACTTTTTTTTTACCTCCTGCAATGCCTTGTCTTAATCTAGGTTACAATGCAGTAGGGGTTACCACATAACATATCATATGCAACATATCCCTTACTTTAAAAGAACAGTCTTAAAAAACTAAGGTCCCAGTTCTGTGTAAATTTTAAAATAAGTGTACTTTAACTCCTGTCAGTGATGGTCTTTCTCAGGGCTTTTTTTTTTGTACATGGAGCTTTATAAGTACTTCCTGAACTATGGAGTTATTTTAATTATTGAAAAAGATATTAAGTCTACATGGAAATTGATCACAAAATGGAAATTGAATTTTAGTGGAGGCAATTAAAAATAGCATAGAAGAAGCTCTGTATTAGAATAATTAGACAGTTACAGGGAAATATCATGGATGAACAATCCAAGTGACAAAAAAAATAATGTAAAAATGTTCAGCATCAATGGAAGTGTACAGATTCTTCTATTATTTCCTCGCTGCCTTCATTACTGTAGCTTGGGGCATGATGCCATTTAACAGAGGGTCACAAAGTTTTTGCATACTCAAACCTCACAAATCATGAAGGATTCTAATCACCCCAAATTTTATTATAGAGCGGCCATCTCTGAAACCACAGGAAACACTGCCAGAATATTTGGGGAGATAAGGACATTTAAGAGAAATAAAATTGTCTGAAATATTCTTCTTCATAAATGAAGGTAATTTAGAATAGGGAAGAACTAATGAGCTGTAAGAGGTCAGAAATTAGCAGTCATATCTCACTGATGCTGTGACTGGTTGCAGTTCAACTAAAACAAAGATGTTACTTGAAATAATAGCAATAAGTATAATTGGAAATCACTGATAAATGACAAAAGCCAAGGAGAAACTTTGAGTAGATTAAAACATTCTTTTTCTATGGTCATGGCTCTCAAACAGGTGTGGCAGCAGTTTGACACCGTGCAAGCTGGTACACCAGGCAATCTTGACATGCCATATAGTGTTGGCTCTGCTGTTTCTTATTGCTGTATCCCCTAAGGCAGCTAAAAATACTTTCCTGCTATCACTTTTTTATGTAAACAGGTGTCTTAATGGCTAGTGATGACAACTGAGATGGGAACATCCGTAAGTTTTCTATTTGACATTTATTCTATGTTGCTTCTAAATACACCTGTTCCTGCTGCTCTAAGTTAGTTTTCTTGGTGGTATGCTGGTTGCAGTTATGTCTTGAAAGTCTTGGGAAGCTAAGTTCCGCTTCATGTGTATTTTTTTTGTCCTTTGGAGTTTGTGAGAATAATCACCTTTGACTCATGTCTATGAATTTTCAGTGAATAAGCTGCATTACCATATGCCAGTAGAGACTTTACTTACAAAAGGAGGAAAAAAGGTAGTTAAGTAATCAGCATGTATTCATTGTGCTTTGCCCTCTGTGCTCCAGGCACTCAAAAACAACAGTATACTGCAGGAATTCTCTCTCTTTTCAGTGTCTCTGATAATTACCAACAACTTTTATACAGGAAATTTGTGTGTCTGAAATATTGAAAGGATTTGTTCTTGCCTGAAACATTGCTGATGGATGTAATAGGTAACGTATAATAGCAACATTTTCTTATAATTTATTATTCTCTATCTCTTTTTTTTTTTTTTTCCATCTAATTTCTCCAGTCTACTAGTTTCTCATATTACTACTAGGCCTAGGGACATTTTACCAGAGCAAAATAATAGCTGCTGGAGACAGGAAAGCAGGTTGGTTTGCTTCTATTTGCATTCAAAGGAAGGGAGGCAGGAGCAGTACTTTTCCTAGTGCTTTCACTGAAGCGTGTTAATTAAATATTGCAAATTATATAATTTCTTATGGTTTCCTTAAGAGATTGTTTCAAGGTTAAGTATTTTGTACTATTGTGTTCCTTTTTTTCTTTCTTTTATTTTACTTCTGCCTTTTCTTGTCTCCTTGTCAGTCTTCCTACACCATGGACCCCTTAATCTCTTCCTTTCCCTTAATCAGTAACAGATTTAGTTCCTTCAGTAAGTTTGTTATTTTCCTAAGAAGTTATTTTCTAATTTCTATTTTATCTGAGGTATGTATTTTCCTTTTTTCAGTTTCTAAAGTAGCTTGCATATGTTGGCTTAATGTCATTTTTAGAATTCTCTTTGAAATGCTGATGACTTATTGTCAAAGCAATAGTCATTAGCAATAGGACTGTACATGGGATCCCTGCCATGCCACATATGCAATTACTGTCATAATATTCACCTTATATTAAAATCTAAGAGATTTTCTATTCAACAAAAGTTCATTGCCAGATCCATTACAAGTCTCTCTAAGTGTCTTCTTTCTGTTAAATAGCTATTTATATTAGTTCTGTGTAGTGGATCAATTATTAGAACACTGTAGAATTCATGACTAATGGAGTAGGCCTTGTGAAAAGATCATTTATTCAGGTTTTACAGGGAGTGTAGTATGTTCCTTGGTAAGATACTGTAAAATAAAAGTAACAGTAAATACCAAGTTAGCACAGAGTATTTTCAAGGCTCATCACATTTTTCTGATGATGTAATCACAAAACCTTTCTTTCACTAAAGACACTGGAACTGTAATTTTTGAGTGTGATTGTTAGAGGTTAGAATCAAATATTTATTTTAAGCTTATTGTTCTCTATAACCTTGTTTTTCTAGTTATCATTTCTTATGGTATATTCAAACCCTGATAAATATTTCTACTATTTATAGCCTGGTATTACACACGTATTCAAACTTTTATCAGATCAATTAATGACAGTTTTACATTACAAGAAAAATACCTTAATTACAGGGTTTTTATCTCTTTTTGAGACAACCCAAACAGAATGGACCTCTAAACCTGCCTCGCTTTCAGTTCCACTGATTTTGTTGCATTTTCTTCATATCAAACAGGTATTACGCTCTTTATAAGATGAGTTTACTTGCATTTTAAAAATAATTAAATGAATGTGTTTGGACTAGATAATTGTATATCCCTTCCAATTGAACGATTCTACTTTATTATAAATAAATAAATAAACTGGTTCCCTAGAATTTTACAGAAATACTTATGTCTGGTTCCATACTGGTTCCTGGAAAAATCTATTTTTTAAGACCATTTTAAAGGAATAAGGTCAAGATTCAGGCTGAGAGTTTGAGAAAAATAATTTTTGAAAAAAATCTCATTTGGATTTTCTGTGAGTTTAATCCCTATGCTTTGGATTGAACTGTGTAGAAAAATTGTGTCCGTGCATCTTTGGAATTTAAGGGAGACCTAAAAAGAACTTTTATTTGTGGAAGACTTTTCATGATAACCATGGTAGTCTGTGAGCAAAGATTAAAAAAATCTCTCCTAATGATCCTATTCCTCTTCATAAACCCACAGGTATTAAAGTGAAAGAGAAGATGAGCTTCTTTTAAATTTATAATGTCAAGAAGGGAGACATCTACTGCCATGTAGTAACATATATAAAAGGTTAATCTTGGTCCAGAAATCCAAGTAGCATAGTAAAAGTAATGACTGGTTACATGAAGTATTTCTGAAATTATGGACTTCAGAAACATTTCATAATCTTCATTTTCTTGCAGCACTCAGTAAACAAGGCAGAAATTTTCTGTCTTTGTTAAAGTAACTAAAAATACTTCATGGAGAACTACAGAATAATTAATCATCCTGCAGGATTTGGAGTTTTCAAAGGCATATTTCTGAACTACTAATCCATTCCTGAAAGGGTTTTCTGTGTTTTTGCTCTCTCATGAGCTTGGTTCTTAGTAGCCCAAATCTGCACAGAAAAATAATACAACGCTTTTCTTAATCTTGGCATTTTCTGTTCCAAATCCTTTTATATAAGTATTTTTCAGTAAACTTGCATTTTGAATTATTTTTTGGCACAGAATCTGGGTTTTTTCAGGTCAGTTTGCATCAACATAAATAGAGTCAAATGTCCTTTTTATTTTTATTTTTTTGTGAAGGCTTGAACTCAAATATAGAGTCTGATCAAGTGACATCAACATAAATTTATATTTTTCTATTGATATTACTATGTTTTCACCCAGGCCTTTAGATATTCTTTGTCTCTAGGTTTTTGTATTGCAATGTCAAGTCTTCTCAGATTTTCTAGAAACCAGCAGTGGCTATGATATTGTCATTTACTTTGCTTTATTTTGCACTTTCAACTGTGTAGTGGGTACAGTTGTGAGTAAAATAACATAGGACTCAAAGGAAATTAGTCTCAACTAAACAAGAAAGACCTCTATAATTAGCACCCTATGGTTCCAGCAAAAATGATACAGGACCCTGTAGTTCCTGTGTGGCATCCCTTGTTTATTTGCTGAGTAGCATTGGAGTGAATGGACACTGACTCATGACTTTAGATCAGCTTGCTGTTTTCTTAAAACTCTGACATTTGTGGCAAGAAAAAGAACTTTATTTCTGCATTTCATATCTTGAGCAGATAATTTATCCTTCCATCTATTCAGTACTCACCAGAAGTGTTCACCAGTTGATACACTCACCGTAAAATGTAGAATGTAGTAACATTCACCAAAACAAAATCTCTGATCCCTCTACTCTGTAATGAGTTGTTTAACTCAAATTCTTTTTTCCTCTGTAAAAGCAGTCGCATTGTTTATACCTGAAAAGAAAAAAACAACACCTCTGACATCACATTAATCTGTGAATCCCAAACCCAAATGGACTCAAGGTGAGCCTGGAGACAGCAGAGGATCAGTGAACAAAGGTAGGCAGCATTTTTTGTTAAGCAATCGTTCAAATTCTTCTTACCATTTTTCATACTCTGGGATTTATAATAAAAAAAAAATATCCACAACACATTTTTCACTCAACAGACCTGAGTTCAAATCATTTCATTGTTGTACTGGATGAGATTTAAAAAAAAAGTCAGTACAAGAATAACAAAGGTTGTTCTCTCTGGAGTTTTGCTCTCTGGATTTTTTTTTTCTTTTTTTTACATATAGTATAAAGAAAAGCTTTAATGTCATAATGTTCATGTTAAAATAGCTTAGGTGTGCTCTATGTCTTTACTGTTTCTATAAAAACTTTTAATTGTTTTTTTTTTCTGTAGTTTTTTTTTTTTAAAAAAAAAAAGTGAATAGAAAGTAAGGATATTCTTCTGTGAAAAAAGTAATGTCTCAAATGCTTCCACAGGATTAATTTCAAGATCTGATTGTTATGGAAGATACCACAAGGTAACCACAATGCTGACAAATCATGGATGTGGAGATCAGAGGTGCAACCAAGTATCTCTAAGCCTTCAGGGACATGAAAGTGTATTAATTGTGGCATTCACACACCCTTTAGATATTTACTCTTGTTTTTAAGAATTTTTATTACTTTGGAGGAGAACTGAAATTGAGGACTGGCTGAATGGCAGATCCCAGAGAAAAGAGAATTGTAATTGGTGACACAGGGTCTAGTCAGAAGTCTGTTATAAATGGTGTCTCTCAAGGTTCAATACTGGATCCAGAAGTAGACTTTAAATCTTAGATTGAAACTTAGATTTAATCTTAAATTGAAAAAACAGTTATAAACTCTGCCAGACTTCACCAAAATAAAAGCAGTAGGGTTCTTCCCTAGGACAGGTTTCTGACAAGTTTTAAATCTCTTTTTAAGCTCAATTGATTTTTGTTTTGTTCTGAATTTGTTCAAGTTGCTGTTCATAGATTCTCCCCTCTGTTACCAATTTCTGTTAAATCTGTGCTCTCATTGTTTTTTAATAAAAATTAGATTTCAAATAGCAAGTCCATTAGAGTAGCATAAGAAAGAGTCCACAAAACATTTTAAAATTAACCATTTAAAACTGATCTTTCTAACTCTTGTTTACCTGCAGTTATTTTTTGTCTGTGGGCCCAATGACCTCGAACCCAACACCTTTATGCACAGCATTTAGTTGTTGCTCTCTTTGGAAAAAACCTTATAGAAACTTAGTTCTACTTCTGCTAATTTTTTTTTTTTAATTATTTTTATGTTTAGAACTTTTATCTTTCACAGCTCTTGCAACCTCTTACCTGCTCCATAATTATTGCCTCTATTGAAAAGATTACTAACTGTAATTTATCTCCCTCTCATTTTCACTTCTGTGACTTAAAATGATGCCTTTTTTGGCTGTTACTCTATTAGAAAAAATTGGAGGTTTGTGGAATTTCAAATTACAATTGGTTTACTTTCAGCTCAAGTCTTACTACAGTCCTGAGATGTTATGGTAAAGGCATATAAAATAATAATCTCAAACAAAAGGAAAAAGAAACGCAGATCATGGTAAATGCAGCTGTGCTTGATGCTGTTATTTAAGATATAAACCTAAAAGCCAGTAAAGAAATTAAGCATTTAGCTGGATTGAATAAAGCAGATACATTTATACCCAACTCTAAATATGGAAGTAAGGATACAAATGAAGAAAGCCATTTAGCAAAAAAAACATTATTTGGATGTGGAAATTTGATTTGGGATAAATTATTCTAATAATGAAACAAGAGAAGAGTACAGGCATGTGTAAAACAGGAGCTTGCTAAGCTCTCAGTTGCCAGATGTCATTTTAATACACCAACTAAAATGAAAGAGGAAGAAGCCTCAGCTAGAGAAAGGCATGCCACTATTAGAAGGAGGAAGACAATGCACATATTTGTTGGCTCAGCTAAAGACAGCACTTTGTTCTGCTTTATAATGTACCATGACTGTGCTTTGAAAAGCCAAAGGGCAATGCACTCCCCTTCAGCATTTCCCTGTACTGCATCTGAAAGAACAATGGTGGGGTGGTGGCAGGTGGTAGCTCTTCCCACAACTCATCAATGAGGAAATAATACCCTAATCTCACCTTTACAAAAAGAGCAAATGGTCAAAGCACTCTTGCCACAGGAAAACAGTAAATTGCACCATTGGAGAATTATGCCATGGTAACTTTTTAGATTCCTAACGTGATAAATTTTAATTAGCAAAATTATGAAAGTTTCTCTGTTTTCATAGGGAAAGTGCAGTGTTGAATTCCAAAAGATTACTCAGCTATATCAATTAATTGGGGATGACTTAGTATTGAGTTCTCAGTAGAATATTCATGAAAATTTGAAAAGAAATAAAGGAGCAGAGAGGAAGATTTTTCTCTGCAGAGGTCAGGAGTCCAAAGTAAGATCTCTCTTCAAAAAGAAAAAGGAGATAGGATTTTCCTTAATTCTCTAACAAGAAATGGCAGGAAGCTCAGTTGACACATGCATATTTTAATTTTTTAGGAGAGAAAAAGAAGGAATTTTGAGTGATAAGGTATAAAAGCAGACTGAAATCAAGAACAAGGATGCACACAACTGCTAGTGGCTTTCTTTTAATGTGTTTTTTTAACGTCTTCGTTGTTAAACCAAATTCTGCATTATTTATGTTTGTGCGCAGAGAGGAAATACAGGTAAAAATGGTAGTGTGTTTGTTGGGAAAAATACAGCATGAAATTGATGGATAAACAAGAATTTTGCTGTGAACAAAAACAAAAGGCAGGAAACAAGTATGATCCAGGCTTAGCAACTTCACTGAATGAGAAATGAAATTATTGGAAACAGATAAGGAAGAAAATAATGGAAATCAAACAACACCAAAGAAAGTGAGATTGCTAAGCTAAAAAAATAACAAAAAAAGGGTGTAAAAAACCTAAAGAAGTGTGTATATATATATGCTTTAAAAGTGTAAATCAATTAGTAAGATAGTAAAGAAACTAATATTGTAGGATTTATGTCAGAGTAATAATTGCAAAAAATATATTTGCAGGGAAATGAATGAGTTAACAGTGCTATTTCCAGTATGACAAGTAGGAAAACAGAACAAATTATATTTCAGCTACCTGGGAAATAACATAAGTGTGATGGAAGCGATGGAAGAGTGTGAGAAGTAAGTTGATATTTTCTCTGTCTCCTAGTTCTGTGGCAGTGAGGTGAAATTGCCATTTCACCTGGGCATCACATCACCTACAGATGGTGGATTTTGATATTCTCTCTTCATTTCCATTATTTAATAAGGGATAGGTTGTTTTGTCCTTTGTGAGCACATTGCTGCAGCTGTAGCCTTGCTCTGTATCTGTGCACATATTAACTATGAAAATGTTTTGGCCACTGCTGCAGAACAGATGTGCTTAAACTTCCTCCTGGAGAAAATCCCCAAAGAGATCAAACTGGTTTAGATTCAAAAATAAATTTTATTCCAAAATAGAAGTCTAAGTGTATTGACTTTCAAAATGAAAACAACTCAAAGCAATGAATAAGAAAACAAAAATGGAGAGTTTTATATGCTGCCCATTTTGTCTCTGTAGACTGGAATTTACTTTTGTGTTTCAGTTCAATTAGTTTGATACTTTCTGCACAGCAGCAAAATTTGATTCTTTCCCCTCTGTCCCAGAAAAGCCCTATCCTCTGTGTTTGTGGCCTTGCTACCAGACCCGTCTCTCTGTTGTCTTTTAACCTCTACATGAGCTCCAGCCTTCAGGCTGGATCTTGCTTGCCAGCTCAGCAACCTTTCCTACCCTGCATACACTCAGAAATTCCCTGATGACACGAGTGGCCTTCTTTTCCAAAGGACTCTGTTGGAGCCAGCCTGTCCTTAAGGCAAGGAGAGACATATGCTTGGGAGCACAGACATAAATTTTAGCAAAGATGGTCAAGTGAGCAAGTACAGTTGTCTACTATGGATTGAAACACTGCATATTTCAGGATGGATACCTAATGCATTTTTATTTTTTTTTTTTTTAATATATTTAATTCTTCAATTGCCTTAAAATTCGATTAGCATACCTTTTACTTATTGGATAAGGCTTGATTTGAATTACTGGGAGACTATATGTTATTAATAAAATGTAGTTAATGTTTCAAAATAATTTTAGCTTCTGGTTAAAGTAAGCTTCTTTTATGGTGGTGGTAATTTTGCTAGCCTTTAACTAGCCTTGAAACACTCCTTCTTAGTGAAAACAATTTCTAGGACATTTATCGGACAATTAAAATTGAGATGTCTGGGCAGGTTTTCTAGTGAAGGATTAATACTGTACACTTTTATTTCTTTGGTTTGCTGTTACATTTGTATGTTTTGTCATGCTATTTTGTAAGTCTTTTATCAAATGCTACATTGGTAACCCTCTTTCCAACCTGTCCTTTGCAGTTTGGAGTGCTTTGTTTGTTTTGTGCTCTTGCCACTTCTCTTCCTACAGATTAAACCACTTGCACAGAAGCAGTCAATAGCAGTACCTGATGGTGATGGGAGCACAGAGCAAAAAAAGGAGGATTTTGTAAAGCTCAGAATCTCAGGCAAGAATGTAATTTCACTGTGGATAAAACACAAACACAACAACCCAAACCTGCAAATCAAAACTAAAGAGACATAGCCAATTCAACCAAACAATACTAATCTAGATGGCTAAAGATCTAACATCACCTAGACTGAGAAAAGTAACCTTGCTATAAATTCATAAACTACATTATTTTAGTTTTCCTTTTAATTTTTTTTTATGTATTCTTAAAGATTGTTACCTACATGAGTTCACTGAATTGCAAATATTTGGTGTAAATTACCCCTTTTCATGTTTCTACAGAATAGTTTAGTTGAATGGTAAAAGATAGAGAATTTCAGTTGCTTCATTGAACAATCTTCATGTAAAATGGCTGGCAGAGTATATTTAGAAGAGGTAAGAAAAGAGGAAGAAAAAACTTGAGTTCTTATTGCTATTAAAACTGTTGCAGATCAAATTTATTGGAAAAGTAAAACATTTCAAAGGCTTTAATTTCATTGTATATTAAGATGCAGTCCCTTGATAACAAGTGGTTCTTCAGGGCACACTTTTTTCTCCATAGATAATTTCCTAAAACAAGTATAAATTATAAATCTGTCTCAGCAATATGTTTCATGTCTTGTAGATCAGAAAATGTTCTTCAGCTGGATGACTTCAGTGCTACAGAAGCTGTATATAGCAAAGCAAAAGAAAAGGAGTCAGGGAGGAGAAAAGAACAGTAACAAGGAGAAACTCATCATTTTTTCTTCTACCTCTGAATGAGGGCTGGTGTCTCTCTAGGAATCAAGGTGCTCAAGGTCCCTTGAGGCAAAAGAGAATAAATTGCCAGTAGCAGACAAGGAGAATGCAATTGTATATAAGGTGGGTGAAGAGAAGAATCTCTTTGTGATTGCTTTCTAAACCATCAAGAGGGTCTGGAGTAGGACAGCCAAGTGGTATATTTTTCACTCTACATATTTTGTTCGTGGCTGTGTAGTTTTCATATAAAATTCATAATACTGTATATTCAAAAATGATGATCAAACCTGGTTTGCAAATTACAAAATGTGTCTATCATTAGATACTGTGATTTACTGTGCTACGATGTTATGCTTAGCTCAATTCTTAAGGAATATCATAGACAGTGATTTGGAAAAGCTCCCCCTCCACAGCAGAAATATAATAATTTCTTTCCTAAGCAGAAACAGTAAGAGCCGTTAAATATGTTGTCAATGCATAATTTGCATTTTAATAGTGAAAGTATCCTGATAAATTACAGTTTTCTTCCTTTTTAAATCATGCATATAACTCCTGAATGTTGTATAATATTATCACTGGATCATAGAGATTTTCAGCTTTATCTAATATCATTTGTTATAAGCACCAAGATCGAGCTTCCAGCTCTTCCTGATTAACAGATAGTCATATTTTTTTCGTTTCTGCAGCTAATGTCACAACAAGAATAATATTACTTAAAGTAAGTATCACTTTGAAAAGAGGAGAAAAAAAAATATTTCACTTTAACATATTATTTTCTTCTTGCAAATTTTCCTTGTCAGGTTCTTCATAGAACATGCTGTTCTCTTTCGTGACACGATGCCTAACAGTAATATTTAATTCTGTAAAAAAACCTGAAGCATGTCTAGAAAATAGACTGCATTTCATGACTCAACAGTGTCTTTCTCATCCTGGGCTTTCACTCTTTATTCAAATTCACGCATTTTTTGATGGTTCCTAACAGCCTGTTATAGCAGCATAAGATAGTGTAAAAGGTACAAGCACAGACTAAAAGCATTCTACCTGACTACAACATGCAGGCCTTTTTCCTGTTTCACTAACACTTAACTTGAAAGAATATTACAAAGTAGAGGATCATTACTTTAGACTGAGTAAAAAGCACCTCTTCATCTAGAAGAGGTCAAAGTAGATGAGACAGTGAATGTTTGGAGAGAGTGGAAGAACAGCTACCTCACTCATGACCGCCGACACATCTTTTGTGCTCATTCAGGAGAAATGTGTAGGTGTATTCGAGCTGCTTTTAGTCAGAGGGTAATTTTCTATGAAAGTTTCTTCTGGCTAAGTTCACTTAAGAACAGGTAGTGTTTTTCTTTTCTCCTGCAGTCAGGGGTCGGGAGATTTTTAACTGCTGGTAAAATGCAGTGAAAGGCTCCATGCTCTAAGGCTGCAATAGTTGCTAGTTGCTCTGGGGAAACCTGTAAATACAATATCCACATGCTCCACATAGCTCAGAAAATCCATGGCACAGCCATAGCTGAACTTTCAGTATGAGACCTATAACTTTCTTTGTGGCACGATGGTTCCCCTCATCATTATTGCTTTCTAAAAATGTAATAATACAGTTTGAGAGAATGCAAAATACTGGTTGCTGGGAAGTTACTCAAGAATAGGATGAATCTTTTCCATCAGAAAGGGACATTACAGGTAAGATATACCATTGTGTGTGGTTTCTGACCTTCTGTGAGTTAAAAACACAAGCAAATTAAAAAAAAAAACAACCAAAAAACTCCAAACAAAAAAAAATATCCACTGAAACAAATCAAAAAACAAACTCATAGAAGCTTCAAAAATCACATTTCTTAATTAGAAGGACAAGGCCTACATTTGGAATACTTAACAGCACTTGTGAGTAAAAGTGTTCCTTAATCCAAAAGGAGGATCAGCCAGAGACTATGATATAAGACCTTGGATGGCACATTAGAACTGATGTGTTCTTACCTGCTTCTAAAATCCTTGCAGCTATGGTTTTATAGCTGAACTATTAGTTTATTTTTATTCTAGGAATGACACATCTACACTTCACTTTATCCCCAGGCTTAAACATATTGTGCTTTAACTACTATTACACCATCTCTTTCATCCCATGGCAGACATATCACTTTGATTTTATTTAGTTTTACTGAGTGCTTATTTTATGACAGGTTTCTGTTTTGTTTGGATTGGGAGGGGGAGGGAGTGTTGAAAGGAGGGGGAGGAGGGAGTGTTGAAGGTATTTTCACCTGTATTCAGACTGTTCTGTACCTTGCAAAAGTGAAGTTATATTCCTTTTAAAGAAACATTATTTTCAACTGTAAATATACACTATTTCCTGTGACAAAAGAATATTTCATGCAGGGTAATAAAAGAATATTTCTGGTGATGAACTGCCCTAGAATGAAATATTTCTCTTTATTGTTATAAATCTGTACAAATGCTTTAAAAATATATTTGTTCATTGTGATATATGCACAAGCATCCACATTTTTACATTGAAAATGTAAAAATGCCAAACGTACTGGTGTGTGTCAACAAATGTATTCATTCATCCATGCAAAAACACTTCAGATGACTATTTGTATCATCCTTTGGTTTGCTACGCACACACATGTACATATATAACACCAGAAGACTGACTACTTCTTTGGGTTTTTTATCAAATAATTGTACATTAACCCAAAATCATATGCAATATACTGCACTGGAAATACAATCAACAAAACTTTATTGCAAATGTCTTTAAACATTGGGGAAGGTGTAAGCCAAAGGATATTTGTCAGTGCAGGTTGAAAATGAACATTTCAATTTGAATGACAGTTTATTTAGCATCTTGTAAATGTTTTCAGATGTCACTTTAACAGGTACTGCCTCTGGGGAAAAAAGTACTCTGAAGACTTATGATAACCCAGAATCCTAATTTCATAACACTTTTAATTTAACATATTCAGGTGAATGTGGTAAACAATGACTCTAGCTAGTCATTACAAATTGAATGTATATAATACTTTTACACTGATATTAGTATTTATTAGGGTGCTTGTCCTTCATGATGTTCATTCTTGTTGAAAAGCAAAATTATAGAAAGCTGTCCAAATAATATTATGTTGATAATCTTTGCACAACTCCTAGAAAATCCAACATTTATTCTCTCAATGTCTTTGACATAAATATTTATCAGAAATCCATTTTTTTATAGTCAAGAATAATTATCTAAAATTTCTAGGTTGCACTATGACCTCGATAACAAACCTAAGCAATATCTTTGAATTCAAACATAATTTTTACTGTACATAATGTTTATAGAAACTGAAAAAAAAATTCATGTTCCTGTTTTAAACTTCTAACCCATTTTTCTCCCACTTATGTCTTATTCCCAAAATATGTCAGTTCTGCAGTGAATAAGGAAAATAGCAATGCAATTTTGCATGGTAAAATATATGCAACAAGAAGCAAAATTTAAAAAAAAATTGAATTATTGTTTCATTTAACACAAAGTGAACTTGTAGGATTTATTGTCTTAGGTTGCAGTAACAGTCAGATTGTATAGGGACTAAGAAGTATGAAATCTCAGTAACCATCAAACATGACTGTGTGGCTTAGAAACCTCTGATAATCAATACTTGAGGGAGGCTGAGAATCTATGTTGTTTTCTAACTTGTTTTACATATTAACAGATGCTTTTGAAAATACTAGACCAATCAATGAACAATATGCTTAGTAAGTATATATTATAGTTTATAAAAAATTAAAATTTAAGTTTCAGTCCAGGAGATAATGCTAATTGCCATAGAAATTTTCCTAAGTTTTATAAATATATTTCTAAATTCAAAGATGAAAATGCACCAAAAAAAGGTGTAAAATTTTTTCCTGGGCTTTTAAATTGAAAATTAAATGTATGTGAAATACTAAAATAAAAGGAATTCAGCCCTAAAGAGAAGAATAAGAGACTGCAGCAGGTTTCACATTGGTGCTATTATGACATGTGAGCTTGAGCTCAACTTCATTTGAAACTGAATTCTCTCTGTGAATAGCAATATATTCATTATTTTATATGTGTATTAAATGTGTATATATATATATATGTAACTTTATAGTATAATAACTATTATATAGATTGCATCAATAATTTATTATTAGCAAAAATATTTAACTAATTAAATATCTGTTTCATAGTGCAGATGTAATTTCTTGTATGAACTTGAGCTTGGACTTGGGAAAATTACAAGCTGCACTGATGGTCATTTCTTCAGACTGGAAGAAACTTGTAGTGAATAAATCCATCCTCTAAGGATTCAGTCCCCTTTTGCAGGAATAACAGAAACACTTAAGATGGTAACACGTGTCTCTGTGTTAGAATGCTTAATTTGATTTTTTAATTTGCTTATGCCACTATTCAGTCTATTTATTATTCCAGTCTCTATTTCCTACTCTTAAGAGAGTAACTCTGCTTTCCTGGCATGTTAGAATGAAGTGAGGTACTGGGAACATACCATAGTGAAAGAAAAAAGAAGGAATTATGTATAATGTTTTAAAGATTATGTTTCTTAAAGAATATTTCTTAACTGTAAAATTATCATACCTATGTGTAATCTGTACCACCTATGTTACAGCATTAGAGACTGATCAGTGAAGTTTTCTGGTTAAAATGACAAGTTAAGATATGAAACACCATTTTCTACCATTTTCCCTTCCATTGCTTCTTGGGAAAATCTTTATTGAATATTTTAAATAGTTTGTTGTGTTTCATAGTTTATCCCTATGCTAATTCAAACACAGTATTTCTCTCTATGCTGTTACAATGCCTGGAACAGCATATATTTTAGATGGTTGAAATTCATTTCGGTGTAAGACTTTCATGAGTAAGCCAAGGGGAAAATGAAACAACCAAAAAAATCATTTAAAGTAGAATGCAGGAAGAATGGAGGAAATCATAAAGATTTATGAAGGATAAATATTCACAAAAAAAAAAAAAAAAAAAAAAAAGTTAATCATCTAGGAACAGTGGTTTCTAATTTAAAAAAAATAAACAATGTAAATTATCTCAAACTGTTTTGTCTATGAAACATATTTTGCATTTGTACTTTTCTTCCTTTCCCTGCCTTTTATATTAGAAGGTGTTTTGTGAATAAAGTCAGGGTGCACCTCTCAGCTGCTTTAAAAGGGGGAGAATTTCTCACTTACACAATTCAGAAAATGTTTTGAGAAAAGTGTTTCTTGATCTAAATATTAAACAATCACATTTTCTCCTTCATTTATAGTAAATTTCTTGCAATCTCAGAAAAATTTGATCCATCACATAACATCCTGAGTCAGTTAAAGGTGTTAACTAGACACAGTTTGGATTGGGCCCTCACATGGAGGTTTTGGCACCGCCACTCAGCTGGAAGAATGTTCATAAACCTGCTGCCATGCAAAGTTACCCAAGCTACTTCAGAACACTTTAGTGTCTCTTCAGACTAACTCCATTCCCCTTGAAATTTCATAATAGAGTAATAGGTTATTAATATGGTAGTGGAAGACAATATTTTAAAATATCACAGCTGTTTTTACCACCTGCCTCATCAAATTTGTTCATCTACAATATATATTGATATATATGATATATATATTGATATATGATATTCAAAACAGAAATTTCAAAGCAGACCAAAAGTGCAGCACTCTGTAAAATGCAGTCTTCTCAGCTTATACTTCAGGCTTATTTCACAAGGTCTTCCTTAAAAAAATACAATCCTTATCTCTAGGATGTTTCATGCACAGCCTTTCTGGCTGGTTGAGGGAGGGCATTGTCCCTCTCTGCTCTGTGCTGGTGTGGCCTCACCTTCAATATTCTGTGTGGGTTTGGGTACCACAACATAGGAAAGATACGAAGCTATTATAAAACATACAAAGTAGGGCTACAAAGATTCTGGGAGGGAAAGAATATATTTACCTTCTCTTTTTTTGGCAATTTAATAGATATTAATCTTCTAGAATATGTCTTCCTTTAAATAATTTAAGCGTGGTTACAGCTTGAAATAAGACTTGGAGATAACCAGTCATGCACAGCTTGGGAGGACAGTCACTGATGGGAATGGCTTAAAGAGGCTTGATTATCAAACCATCCCAAGTCATTGTTGTAGACAGAAGTAGAATAAGTTAAATGAAATAAACAAAATGTATTATTTTTCTGTCAGTCTGAATATTGTTTACATTACTGTTATTTCTGTGCTAAAACTCCGTGTTCTGTACTCTGCATGACAATTTCCATGTTGCTGTATAAATCCTCTCTTACTCATGGAAAACAGAAGAACTCATTAAAAAAATTACCCACATGTAACAGGAGATATTTGTCTGCATCTCTTGACTAGACAAGAATGGCTCCAGTAGTTACAGCATGTAGCATCTTGCCTGTGCCCAAAAAATTGAACAAAACTGAGAGGTTTTTTTAATTTATGATCATTTTTCCATTCTAAAAGGTAAAGCAAAAATCAGACATTGCTGACATTTTGTAGAAAAGTAAAAGAAAGGAGAAACAGAAAGAGAAGGGGTTTGGGTAACAGGGATTCAGATAAGCTTTACCATGGCAACTACTGTACCACAGGAAAGGTCGAATAACATGAAGCTGGAGATTAGAATGGAATGACAGTGGTGTCACTAACACTCTTCTTCCTTCTCTCCAAGGAGGTATAAATGCAATCAATTTTCACTGATAGATACCTTTCTCCTCAGGAAAGATGAAGATGACCAAGAGAGATATAGAACATTTTATTATTTTTTCCCTATCAAAATACAGAGAACCAGAAAGCATTTTTCAGTCTGCCTCTGTGATGGTGTTTGGGTCACTCAATTTGGTCTCTGCTGGATATGTTAATAGAAGTCCTGCTACATCCTATTCCTGTGAGCTGTAAATTTTGACAGCCTTTTGAAAGCTTGTACAGTAAAGAGTAGATTTTAGATTAAATCATCTTGAAGACTTATCTTGTCCAGAAAGGTTCCAAAGTTTATCCAAGTGGGTAAGCTTTTCTTCAAGACAGTAATAACCTTTGGATAAGAATGTATGTTGGTTCTTTTGAGGAGTTTTCTTGAAATAATTATGTCATACTTCACCCTTACTGCAGGCTTACTGTTGGATGATTTATTTATGGTGATGACAATTTAAACACCTTCTTCCACTTTTAAGAATATTAAGTGTTGATGCAAATCTAAATCTATATAATAGAAGATGAAAAATGTAATTTAGCATTGCTACTATGAACATAACTTAATGAAAAGTTCTTTGGTGCTGATAAATACAAACCTAGCTAACATGTCATCATGAATAGATAGTTTATTACAGCAGCTGGAGGGACATGTCTCCTGCTTAGAAGTGTTCCAATTGTGGTAAAGGGTACAGCAACACCTTAATCAGCATTTTTAAGTGCTTTCTGCAGTAGCATAGCTACTGCTAATAGAGCAGTCAGTCATCAGTAGGGAAGAGCAATTCTGCACTTAGCTTAAAAAATGAGAATCCTGGACTTACAATGTATTTAAAAGAAAGGCCAATGTAGGTTTGTTCAGTCTGAAAAAGAAAAGGCTTAGGCATGACCTAATTGTGACTCTCCAGTACCTGAAGGAAAGGTTTCCTTCAAGGCAGGTGCAGAGAGATTTTTACAAGAGTATGTAGTAAGAGGACAAGAGGGGATGGCTTCAAAGTGAAAGAGGATGGGTTTAAGTTAGATATTAGGAATAAAATTTTTACTCTGAGGGTGATGACACACTGGAACAGGTTACCCAGAGCAGAGCCCATCACTGGGAGTGTTTAAAACCAGGCTGGATGGAGCTCTGAGCAACCTAGTCCACAGCAGAGGGGTTTGAACTAGATTAACTTGAAGGTGCCTTCTGAACCAAATCATTCAATATTTCTACACTTCTGTGATTCTATGATTAAAAGTGACTCAGTTGTATTGTAGGTACATATGCATGCTTCTATTCTCCTTGCCTCTGATGCTGGCTTTTTAATAATCACAGTTTAGATAATTCTGAATAAAGTTTACTGACATGGGCTAGCTCATAAATAAGGGGGATTTCAGCCTAGCTATCATTATATTTTCAACATGTAACTTAGAATGTGTTACACATTAAAGCATTAAATACCACTTATCTCACAATTCTGGTAAAAAAAAAAAGTTTCAATAGTTAAACTGAAAAAAACATCAGTGTGGAGAATAAATATTTTAGGATGCAGAGTTTTCAGTTGATGCTGCAAGTTTGGCAGAGGTCAGAGGTAGAGCAACAGCAGTAGTATGCTGATTACAATGTTCTCTTTTCTGACTGTACAAAATGTCTTTTTCTAAGCTCTTGTTTCGCTGAAGTGCGTCTGACCTATCTCTTCCCCTAAGTGTAGAAAGTAATTCTTTATAGAAAGCCATAAGCCATAGTTATACATGGAACAGAAAGTAGATGGCAAAATATAGTGTACCAAGTGGGCCTGTGGGGATAAAAAGACCTCAAAACAAACAAAAAATCTAACCTCTTTCCAGTCCTAGACATCAATGTTAGTTACCAAAACTAAAATAAGTATTAAGCATAAAGATTGTGTAAAAATTTGTAGGTTTACTGAAATTATGTGATTTCTTATGTAAAGCTTCACTCTGTGCTGCCACAGTAGACACAAAAAAGAAGGCACAGTTATAAAAAGAAGTTCCCATTCTGAAATCATATCCAAGCTGTTCAATTTGTCATAAGCCACCACAACACGTTCACTGCTGCTAGCCTATGCTGAGGCTTATGTATGGTATCAAAGAGTTTGAGATTGATGCTGAGGGAAAGAGACTCTGGAAATGGACTTGAATTCTAATTCCATCTCTCACTTTCCTGTTGATTGTTTCATGGGATGGATAGTGCAGCTGAAGCTGAAATTGTATTTGCTTTACATCCAGCTCTGAGAACAAGCTCTGGCCACACTTGTTCAAGTATTCTCAGCCAGGGATGACTTTCAAAGGCTCCAAACTAAAATGAACTGTCTTCAAAGTGTGTTAAGCCTTCTCCAGATGGATTATAAATCCAAGTAAAAGGATAACTTGACAAATTTCGTCTGCTGTCATTTCCAGCAAAACAACCTACCCCTTCCTAGATTCTAAAAGTTTTGAATAATGAAAATGCTATTTAAAGGAATTATTTTTCTGGGGTTTTCTTTGTTTGTTTGTTTGTTTTTTTACCTCAAGCCTGACTCTTGGGCTATGGTATAGTGAATTTTTTTTTTTTTTTTTAATTTTTCCACGAGCCATTTTACTCAGGAGGACTAATGATGCTTGTGGACACCTGCTGTGACCAAAAGTCCTTTCCTGGAATGAGGAATATTTTGAAGTCTGAAAGGCTGGACTCTGCAAAGTAGGTGGGAAAATTTTCACTAATGTAATAGCAGAATATAGCTATGCTTCTCGTGGCATATGTATCCATAAGATATCCGTAATCAGGCACGTGTTGAAGCCATCATCAGTCAGCTCAAGGCAGTTAATTGGTATGGATACATTTCAGACTGGAATGATATGGATTTAATTATGAGTACCTGACTGTGGTGGGTTGGCCTTGGCTGGGTGAAGCTGCTCTGTCACACCTCTCCTCAAATGGACAGGGAAGAGAAAATTTAATGAAAGGCTCATGGGTCAAGATAAGGATGGGGAAAAGTCACTTGCAGATTGTCACAGGTAAAATATCAACTTGAGGACAAGGCTATTTAATTTATTTCCAATCAAAGCGGACTAGGATAATAAGAAATAAACCTAAATTTTAAAAACACCTTCCCCCTATCTCTTTCTTCCCAGGCCAGCTTCACTCCCAATTTTCTCTATCTCCTCCCCAAAACATCACAGCAGGGTGGGGAATGGGACCTGCGGTCAGTTCATCACACATTGTTTCTGCTGCTCCTTCCTCCTCAGGGAGAAGACTCCTCACACTTTTCCCCTGATCCAGGAGGTCCCTCCCACAGGAGATGGTCCTCTGTGAACATCTCCAATGTGAATTCTTCCCACAGGGTACAATTTCTCACAAACTCCTTTGGTGTGCATCCCTTCCATGGGGTGTAGTCCTTCAGGAACAGACTGCTCCAGCATGAGTCCCCCACATGGGGAAGAGTCCTGCCAGCAAAACTTCCTCAGTTTAGGCTCCTGTCTCCACAGGGCCACAGGTCCCTGCCAGGAGTGTTTTCCAGCAGTGGCTTCCCTTGGGTCACAGCTACCTGTGACCTGTGGGCATCTACCTGCACAGTGCGAGGCTCCTCCATAGGCTGCAGGTGATCTCTGCTCCCTAGTAGATTTCCACAGGCTGCAGGGGCACATCCTGCCTCAGCATGGTCTTCCTCATGGGCTGCAGTGGAAGTTCAGCTCCAGTGTCTGGAGCACCTCCTGCCCCTCCTTCTGTGCTGATCCTGGTGTCTGTGGGGCGGTTTCACACTCCCACTCCTCTCTCCCAGCTGCTGTTGTGCGGCAGGTTTTTTTCCTCTTCATAATTCTGTTATCCCAGAGGTGCTGCCACCATCGCTGATGAGCTCAGCCTGGGCCAGCAGAGGGTCTGATTTGGCAGCAGCTGGCGCTGGCTCCATCAGACATGGGGGAGCTTCTGGCAGCGTCTCACAGAAGCCACTCCTGCAGCGTCCCTGCTACCAACTCTTGCCATGCAAACCCAATACACTGACATATGTTTATCTATTTTAAGGGATCCCAGCATCTTACTGAGAAATTATTTATTGATACCATATGGTAATCGCCAAAATTATAGCTAAATTAAGTTTAATTTATCTCATAACATAACCATTTGTTTTTCAATTAAAAAAAGACTTAAGGACTGAAAATATTGCCTGACATAGCTTGTGGGTTTTTTGAGAGTTCTTAAGATGCTTCAGCATACTTTAAGCTGCATGGTGCTACCATAAAGAAACACAGATGAGGAATGCCTTTTACACAGGAATTCCTAAGCGTTCTTTTTAAAGCTGTTGCGTTAATAACTTCTTGCAGGTTGCTTTGAAGACTTTAATCCTCAGAGATTTCTCCATTTCTAGAGATCTAGTAATGATACATAGCATATATCTAGAAATTTGTTAAAGATCCAGAAGTCGGACAGAATATGTGTGTAATAAACTTTGTGATTCAGTAAAACAGTCTACCAAGAAGCCTTTCACTTTATCCACATAAAGAAATTTAAGAATAGTTCCTTTCAAACTATTCTATCACTAGACTATATGCATAAGAGGAAAAGAAAATATATTTGATGTTATGACTGAAAATAAGTACAGAAACTTTGAAGCATTGCTCCTGAAATATTTAGGTATGTCCTCTGAAAACACTCTAGATAATCAGAAAGGGATGTAAAAGGTACATAAAGGTCTATCAAGTTATTACTCCCTCGTGTGTTGTACCTGTGTGCTGTAATTGAGTGTGTGTGTTGCAAACTGCCTTTTTATATGTGCCTGGTGGTTAGACAAGGAAAGAGAACCTGGAAAACTTGATGCAGAAATAGCTGTTTTATTTTTCATGTGCAAGGCAATTTCTTTTTTCCACTACTTCATGTGACCTACTCTACTGAAATTGTGTTAATCATAATGATATCTTAGTGTTTATTCTTCGGGTAGTCCTGTGAGAACCAAGGAGCTGGACTCTGTGGTCCTTATGGGTACCTTCCAGCTTGAGATATTCTATGATTTTCTATATGTAGTGTCTCGATTGCCAATTGCATGATATATGAGCTCAAAAAAATAAAATAAAAAAAAATACATTAAATACTAGATTTCTTCTGAGCTCCTCACTGGAGATTAAATGACAATCTGAAAACAGGACCTGAACAACCACCTAAAAATAACATGGCTTAAGTCATTTTCTTTAATCTGTTTTTCACTGTCATATTTTTATATCAATGTAATTATTAGGAAGGTTAAAATTTTGATAGACATTATGTATTCCACTAACAAATAATAACATAAGCACTGAAGGGAAGAGAAAATTTACAAGTCACTTTCAAAAGTGAGATTATGTCAAAACAGTTTATATGAAGATTAGTTGCACTTAATACAATCAAAAATATGATAGAATGGTGCAATAATATCAAAAGATTCTAATACATGTTTAGGTACATTTTTCTAATAAATATCAAGACCTCAAAATATCAGTGCTTCAGGCAAGTACGTAACACTAAAAATCTGAAATGAAGAAACAAAAATGCAAATTTCATTTAAATCTGTTTTCTTCCTTATCTGGAGTAAGCTACAGGGTTATTTTCCTGTCCACAGGACATGACACATATGTGCCTTGCTTAGGGAATTTGCCCATTGTATAAATCAAGGACAGTGCATCTGTTACACATGCCTACACATTTCTACATCTGTTAAGCAATTTTATCATTGCTGCAAAATAAAAAAACCCTGCATTACCATATATGACATCTATTCCTTTTATTTCAGAAGCATGTTTTCCTGAATGTTTGCATAATAACAGACTTATGTAAATAAGCATATAATTTCCTTCAGATAACATAATATTATATTTTACCTTCTTTTTTTATCCCCTCCTTTCTTATGATCATGGAATGACTTTAAACAGAAGACTATTAGACTAATTTATTCCAATTATATTTTGGGAGGAGTGCTGGGACATTGTTTTCTTTTATTCTTCATTTATCTGTCAGTTGTCAATGGATTTGTTTTTCCAAATGTAGTTCTTTCCCAAGTCAAAGCTCACTAGGAGAGTAATTTAGAGATATAAATTTAGGGAAGGCAGAAAGCCCAGGTCCTACATCATCTTTAGCTCTTTCAGGTGCAAGTGAGACTATGAAATATCTACCTTTATGAAGGGGAGGAAAACAAAGGAAACTTCCTTATGAACAGTAACAGAGCTTTATATACTCAGCTAGAAATGTTCTTGCCTTGAGATACCTGGTTGAAAAGACAAAATATGGTTGTCTGATTCACCTTAAAAACCAGAAGCAGATCATTTCCATGCTTAACTATATCCAGAATCTGAATTGTTGCAGTGTTCTTGAAGCATAATTGACATACACTATGGGAAGTGATTCAAAGATCTATAAAATAGGCTTGATCTTGTAACTTCAGCATCTTGTCAAACATTGTTTATGTATTTCCAGCGAAAATCCACATGGCAGGATCATGGTAAGAAGTTCCTTAGATATAAGCCATTCTGTTCCTCAGCTTGAAGAAGATGGAGGAGTGTGTAACCCAGATTTCCTGAGTCATGGGAAATGAAACAAGACAGAGACCCATTAGACATTGAATTCATATATAAAGATAAAAGGTCTTGCTATTGTCTTGCAAGGACTTCTTTCACAGCCAAATATCCTAATCACCCAGACAAGGGCGAGGCTAAGCAGCACAAGCACCACCACCACTTCCAGAAACGGCATGAGGCAGCTGCTTTCTGAGCAATACATATGTCTTCATGCTCTATGCAGAATTACTCACCCCCTTGTAATGAAGAGCAGGTTTTCACTCACATCCTTATACTGGGATTTCCTACAGACTGACTCTAGTCAGTGCTGATTGCTATGATTACTAACCCAGGTTAAGTACCTTTCCTGCCTCTATCGTTTCTGTAGCACAGATAAGCATATCAGCATTGCCAATGGCTTTCCCAGAGATAGCTGTCCATTTCTAGGGGCCTACAATGCTGAGGATTACAAAGACCTATTTTTATTTGTGACTTGTTGTTTGTCAGTTTTAAGCCATTTAGATCTGGCATTGTCAAACAAAAGAGCTTCCCCATAGCCTTAAATCTAGACCTGGGAAAAAGCATGAGAGAAGGGCATGCAGACTAGTCACGTTTCACTTGGGCAACTATAAAGAATCCAAGACCTCTCATGTTCAGAACAAATGACTCATAGCAAAAGATTCTGGGAAGTAGAAGGGTCTTACTCCTTTGATTGTCATTCTGGTAAACAAAGCAACAGAAAGGAGCAAGGATAGTTGCTATATTATTATGATTAATATGTTTGGATGAGGATCTTAGGAGGATTAGCCAGGATACAGACTGTTCCAGCTAAGTGATTTACAAAGAGCCGGGATAGCCAAGTACTTAGGATGGCTTGGAAGATCAGGCAAAGCTGTGGGCAAGCTGAGGATAGGTTGGAAGGATAAACAAAAAATCTATGCCAAAGGAGTTAAACATTTTAGGGGGGGAAATGAGACTGGTTTTTATGTCATAATGTCTGATGTTGGGATTTCCAAGAGATATCTTTTTTAATTCTTCCAATGTGAAAACAGAAGATGCTTCTGTGCAAATCCATTCTAATGGGGGGTAACTTTAGGAAAAGATCTCCAGAGCAACAGTCAAAGAGAAACAAAGGCAATTCTGGTTTATTTATTTCTAAAAATTTTTATTTTTATGGACTAGGGAAAAACATTTTAGTTTGACCAGTGTCTATACTGTTTCTATAAATAATATGTCCAAAGGAGAGACTGGAGCACTGTCCATGGGGATGTAATTAGTCATTCCTATCACCAAATCATTAAATGATCAGATCATGTCTTTCTTTCTGAACCAGCTGTGACCTGCATTTGGAAATAAACACAAGGAAAAAACACAATGAAGAAAATTCTTATGATTTATGAGGTGCGGTCAACCTGTGTGAGATCCAAAGCTAAGTAGTAGAATATTTCCTACATTGTAATTTTAACACATTGCTTGTATGAATGTTTTCTTTAAAAAACTTTAATTCCACAGAATCGTTTTCCACCTAATTCTTGTAATTATAAAACAGATCCTTTGTGAGGAAGCTGAAGCTCTTCTGTGTGAAAAGAACAAATTTTAAAAAAGAAAAGTTTGATGTGGCAACATTATTAAATACTCATTAATATTAATTCAAATAAGCAACCTGGTGTACCTAATGGACTTTGAAGGGACTGCTAGTTTGAAAAATCATTAGAAATTCATGCAAGAAAGAGTGAGGTAAATTTTAAAAGGATATAAAAAAAAAGATTGAGGATATTAAGAAATCCAAACACCCATATATAAGTGAAATCAGAAGGAAAAGAGAAATATGGACAGTGAGAAAGAAAAGTTTAAGTAGTGGCATTTATAAGATGTAGATGAGAAATTATGAACTTTAGGTTACATTGTTTTTAACAAAAAATTATTTACTCTTCATCTTGGACATGTTCATGGAGGGCTGTCTCCTGTGGTGGATTATGTTTTCCTAGGATAAAACCTTAGAAATCTAACAACCTGCTGCTGATATATATGTATATATGTAAATATAACTCAAATGTATTACTGATTTTTAAATAATTTTCCCATCATTTTATAATGCCTAAAATCTTAATTAACTAAGAATAGAGGAAGAGACAAAAACAGAATGGACTCTTCTCTTAAACATGCTTTTTTGATTGAATAACTGTAGCTGGAAATTTTACTGTCTATTCCTCTACACTGTATAAAAATAGAAATGTGTATTAATTTTTTGACTAGCATTTTTTTAATAAAGTGCCTGAGATCATAAAAAGTTATGATTTTTTTTAACTTTTTTGTGGCTTTGTTTGTTGTTGTTGTTGCTTGGTGGGTTTTTTTGTAGATTTCACAGGTTGCTTTGTTGAGAAATTGTATTCCACTGGGATGAAATTTTTATTCTGGTTCCCACAGAAGCAAGAGCTAGGAGCTTCCTGATGCTTAATGTGTCAGAAAAACTAAGTGCTTTTCTGGCAAAACTCTCAGAAGAAGGCCTTCCTATACCACCAGAAGGAGCATTTTATAAGGTTTGTAAAATTGCCAATGAAATGAAATAAAATCAAGATTATTAAAGTAAATATTTTTCTAAGGTTGAAAGAACATGTGTTTGAAAGTAGTTAAACTATTGGACTTAGATATTCTCTCTAAATATGCATGTTCCTGCCTATGAAGAAAAATTCCATTGTCACTGCTAGGTTTATTTCAAGTTTAGCATTTTACTGTTTTCAGACTTGACTGTGTTCAACATACTTCTATATCATTGCTAAAAGTCATTGCAGGACATTTTATTTCAGTTTTCCAAACAAGTTTTATAGTTAACAAATATTCATTGTTTGATCCTTAGATTTCAAAAAGAACAAATTTTTTTGCTTCTTCCTTACCAATGCCTGTTTCAATTAGAAAAATTATGCAGACACCCCACTTTGATTTTCTGATCCTGGCAGATGTAGGTTTTTGACACAGGAATCACTCACTGCCAATGCTCTTGCTAAGGCCACCTTATCTGTCAAAGTTGGTTATTTCCTGATGAGATCTGTCTGATCACCATGTAAAAGATTTTATCCAGAATGCTGACCTTCACTCTCACATTTTACTGCTTCTGTCTGCTGGCTGCAGTTTGGCTGCATATTTATTTAGTCAAGAAATTGATTTGAATCTGAGGTGGAGAATGCTCAGAAGACTTTACTGTCTATTGACCTTAGAGCAACTCATAATGTGTGTTCCCAAAGCTGGCCACTCTGATGGCATGCTTAGAGATTCATGTGCACATTTATCAATCACCCATATTGATATTGTGATATTTATAATGCGGAGAGGGGGCAGTAAAGAGGAGTGTTTTGAAAAGATGCTGAAGATTAGGCAGGTGATGCTGAACAAAGGGGAAAAAGAAGAAAACTAAGCATACAGAGGCTTAAATAACACACCTATAGGTTCCCCATAGCGATGAAGTCTTGAAAGTATTGTGGGAAAAGAAGAAACATTCTGCAAGGAAAATCTGTAGCTTTCGGGAGACTTGTCTTCTCAGTTTTTACATTTAAGAAATCTGTATAGAAGGATTTATGAACTAATAAGAAACAGAAAACTATAGGAGATAATGATTAAAGCCATGCTTTCTGCACCTTTAGAAGTAAAATTTAAACAGGCCAAATTTGTTTTAAATTATATATCCTGCAGTTCAGTCTTGTAACTGCTGTTTTTGTTAAATCCCCAAAAGAATATATGACAATGTTAGAATTAATCTAGTTAAAATAAGTGGGAGCCACCACACTTTTCACCTCAGTCATCTTCTTGCTTTAGGTGCCTTTCTGTCATGAAAATGACAAGATAATGTAAACCATAGCCAGTAACCTTGACCTTGGCTCTTATTCATATGTATAAAAATGTATTTCAGTAGTAGAGATTAGTAATCACACCACAGTGCTTTTCCTTTTTTCCAAGTCTTTACAATGTGTTGCTGTCTGCTGGACATGTCCTTAGTGATGTTCCTTGAGACAGAATCTGTTTCAATGCAGTAGCATCAACTCTGACAAAGAAATGCCCTTCTGACACTCAAAAATGTGTACCTATGGATAACCCAAAGTAACAGTACTTTTTCCTAAAGTACTGTGATAACTTTGTGATATGGGCTGAAATTTAAAAAGCTTGTGTCTTTACAAAGTCTTGCTGTAGTTCTAATCTTATGACTAGCTGACGTTTTTAAACTGTTTCCTCTTTTTTCTCTACATTTGACATAACTGAAGATAGAGAAGCTACCATCAGCCAACATGCAACAAGCTGAGATTTTGACACTTCACAAAGATACATGCCAGAACATAAAATGAAGCCACTGAGGGATAAGAAGAAGGCATGTTATTTTTCTGGCCTGCTTAGCTCCAGTATTGTACTGGAGCTCACCAAGATTTTTATCAGGTATATGGATAAAAAAAATTATTAACTATATTAGTCAAATACCTCTTTTTTTTTTTTCCAATCCCAAAAATGCATAAGAAAGCTTGAAATTGATTTCTAAATTCTTCCTTAAAGAAAGCATATCTTTTTCTTCTCTTTTTGTAGAGAAGATTGCATTTAAATACAAAGTATAATGCAGTATGAATAACTCATGTGAAAATTTCTGCTAACACATTTCAGCAGTCTCAGCAATAGCTCATAGATTAAACAACATGGAAGAAGAAGTTCAGATGCTTTTGGCTGTCCTAAGGAGTTAGTAGTCTAAGGATGAATGGAAAAAGAATAATTTACTAAAAAGCATATGGTAGGGAATAAGAAATCATTGAGTTTATGCTGATAAACATGAAAAACAGTGGGCATGGAACAGTGTGCAACCTTCATGCTGTCATAACTAAGAATTTCAGGCTCTTTATTCCCAATCTTCTCTCTGCCTTTCATAGGAAATGTTTATGCTGGTTAAATGAGGTACAGCACAAAGGGGAGAGGAGCTGAAATGTAAATGCTTAAGAATTTGATAGGCTGTGCACTGAAATGATTTTATAACTTCCCTCTAGATCAGGTCCTTCTATTTGCAGATGTCCATTTTAAATCAGAATAACAGACAAGTCTCTTTGCCTAGAGAGGAAAGCAACTCCTTCATGCAATGGCTGAACGAGAACTGATGAAACCAATGTATGTGCAAGCTCTCTCCTGTAGTATCAAGTAACCAAACCCACAGGAGCTTTGACAGGGCATATCTGAAATTGCCTTCATTTTCTCTCTGCCAGTGGTAATTGAGAATGCAGAACTATAATACTGCAGCCGTAGAAACGCAATGACATTGAAATCAACAGTGGAGCTCAGTGTGCCTGTAACTGCTCACTTTTAAAAAGAAATCTTAATTTATGAACTCTCAGATACTAAGTGCACCTGTTTTCAGTGTCAAACCTTTCAAAAGACAAAGTTTGTTGTACTTTAACTTAATGTTCTGTATTAATCTATAGAATCACTCTGGTGTGCAAAAAGGAAATAATTTGCTCTGTAGAAAAGTGGAATAAATGCAGTACTTTACTAAGATGGTATAAGGTTCAGAAATATTAATTTTGTGACCAATCTAAATGAAAACTGACCAATCTGTCATACAAGTAGCTTAGCTTTCCTTGCAGATATCAGGACATGGAAGCAGTGAGTGGCTGGAGTTGCTTTTGCTGTGGTTGTTTGGGGTTTTTTTGGTGCAAAACAGCATAACCTCCTGGATTCTCCTGAAACATCATTCCCAAATGTGCTTAATTTTTTTTAAGATGTTTTACTTTAAAGTAAATAAGTAAATATTTGCCATTTCTAGAATGAATAAACTAAATGTATTCCACTCAGTAAAATCTCAGGAAGAAGATAAAAGTAAACTAGTTACAAGTGAGCCCAGGAGAGGGGGAATTATGGCATGAATTTCTCCCATCTGCTCATTTTGGTGCACTTCCATATTTATTTCTCTTTCTGTCAAGTGCAGATTATGAATGCTTTAGATTTTTATCTTACTTGAAAACTTTAGTGAATACAAGCCAAAGTATTTCAAGTCAGGAGCATGATTAAGAAGTAGTCTCTTAGCCAAAAGAAATCTTAAAAGGCTGCCCTCATACTGACATTCTGAAGTATCTATTTAGAAAATACTATAATCTGAACAACCTAGTCATTAGTGTAGGTATATTAAAATCCTCTACCTACTCGTAATTTCTGATTAAAGCTACTAAAGTTTTAATTAGTTAGGTAGCACAGACTTTTGAAACTCGTTCTTGAACTGACCAAGCACTGCATCTGCCCTCCCTACAAATATGTCAAACAGCTAAATCACCTAGTGGGAAGTGGTGTTGGCAAGTGGAGACTTTGGTAATGGTAACAGTCCAAGAAATTATGCATCATTTTATTTTGATACTTTTGATATATAAAGTAATACTAACAAGAATAAGGATATTGGTATCTTTGTATATAGCTGCAGCTTCCCTATTTGCTGATTATTCTGAAGTTTCTTTGAAAGTTTCTAGATTGGTAGTTACCTACATAACTTAAAAAACTAATCTAAGTCTAGTGTGTACCACTCTTGTTTCAGTCCCAAACCTCTCCTGAGGAAAAATAGTCAGGTCATTCTCTGCAATTATGAACACTGGTGGTGTAATGTGAAATCACTGGCTTTGTGATAGAAACCAGTTATGTTCCTGATAACACAGGTGACTGATGAAGAGCGTGACTCTTGCAGAGTTTGCTTTTATGGTGTGTTTAGCACTTGGTTAGTAAAAAATATGTCTTGAAGCTTCCAAAAGCTTCCAGAAGACTCCAAAAGACTCCAAAAGAAGTCTTCAATTTTTTTGCTAATCAGTCAGATCCTCTGCAGATTAATAAGAGTTTTTAAAACATTTACAGGTCAGAATAACTCAGGGCATTTTCAAATAAGCAGTCTCAAAAGGCAATTTGATTCATAAGAAGAGGTTAAGAGAGGAGTTTTAGGAAATAACTTGTAGTATTCAGTTAAAAGACAACTGTGGGATTGTCTGTACTTTGATGGCTTTAATTATGCACAACACAGAAAATGAGTACACAGAAAATATGGGTGCAACTCTGTGAAAAGTCTCTACCCTAACTGCCTTTATTTCTAACTTTTGTAAATGAATAGCACTTAAAATGACATTATGTTTTCTAGGTTCCATCTCAAAAGACATGTAATCATTAAAAAGTATAATATAAATAAGAGAATAGATATTCTGTAATATAATAGAAACCTATAAAGGCTTGTGCTACTTCTTTTGCTTCATGTTTACATTGAAGACATGTTGAAATGCTTTTTACCATAATCTTTTTGGGGTTTTTTATTGTGTCTTGTGTCTCCTCACAATCAAATTGTTAGTCTTATTTAATAATTTTCTGTGACATTGGGAAACCCTTCTCTGAAGCCCCACATGCACCTGTGAGGTGTTGGTCCCCACTTTCATCCTGCATTGACTGCTCCCTATCCAGGTAGGGGCTACTCACAGGATTCCACTGGCAGGTAGCACTTACCTGGATTAATGACAACAGACAGATTTAATTTGTTTTCTCACCTAATGCTGAAAAGGTTATTTTTCTTACTATTCAGTTTAAACAGTAAAAGGCAATGCAGTGACCTATTTTTCTGGATTTATAAGCAAAAAATATCAAAGCAAATCAAGACAAAAGTGCACATGAGCTTAGAATTTCAGATTAGGACTTGAGATTTCTGAATTTTGATTCAGTTCAAGGTCTAGAGATCTGTGTAAGATTAAATATTTTCGGGGATTTAGGTAAGTTTTAACTACTGAGAAGGATTCCAGCCTGATTTTTTCTGATGGCTGGGAACATTGGGCAATGCCAGTCTGTGGCTTCTGGATGAAGGATGAGTTGATGAGTTTTGTTGTTCTCTCTCTCTTTTTTTCTTTTTATTTATTTATTTTCTTTTTTAACCAAATACCACTGAGAAAAAGAAATGTGGACATAGACAAGAAAATGGTGCAGGTGAAACTTATTTCTTCTCCCCTAAAATAGATCACAGTTTCCTCAGGGGGGGAAAAAAAAAATAAAACCAAAAGCTATACATTTAGAAAACTGAATGTTTAAGTTCTTTACATTCAACTTATTTCAATATGAAAATTAATTTCTGGTTTCAAGAGACAAAATTAACCTAATTAGGAGAATTGACAAAGTCAGCCAGTCTTACTTCATTACTGTGGCTGAGTACAGCTGAATTGTTTCACAGCTTAGCTCTGCTAAGCACTGCCAGCTAGTTTCACTGGCAATTTTCTTTTCAGCATCCAGAAATCTGTGTGATTCCCCAAGGAACCATGCTGACCCAGCTGCTTCTGAAGTTGCTGCTTCAGAATAGCTCTATTAGAGGCTTAGACTGGTGCTGAATGTTAGGAAGGTGATCTCTAACTATATATCTTATGCTCTTTAACAATTGTAGGAGGCAGTAGACCCCTCAGTCTTTAAACTAGAAAAATCCCAGAAGAGCTGTTCACAGGACTAAAGCTTTGAATTATGAGTGCTCTATCAGAAGATTACATCTTCCTAGATAACAGAACAAAGCCTAGTCAATTCTGGCTACCATTAGTGTTAGAGAAATATATCTGCTTTAAATGCAGCTCATATAAAAAAAATTAACATAACAGTAGAAGTGCTTTCAGAATATTATTTCAAAGTTAGGTAGTTCTGGAATTCATTGGTGAGCTATGAGATGGTATCATGCAACTGGAATGCTTGATAGAAAATCAAAGTCAAGAAACTATACACAGAGCTGTAGATTTCTATACAGGCTGTAGGGGGAGATGGATTTATCTGTGCGTTGGGGTTTTTTTCCTCCCTCTTGATCACCTCCTAATTTATTATGTATTACCAAAGCTTGTCTTCAAAATATATATTGCCTATACCTGTTTTTCAATGGCTTTTATTCCTCAGTTGCAATGTTTCAAAAGCACTGACTGATGAATGCTTTCACCAAACACAGCACTCTCTTCATACCTGGCACTCAATCTTACTTTGACTTTCACCCCACCCTGGTCCTCATCCTCATCTCACTCTTCAGCTACCTGATGTTCAAGATTCCAGCACAGAGCACATTCTGTTATTTTTTTTCCAAATTATTAGGATTTTACTTTGCTTTAGTAAGCTACCAGAAATGACACTAAATCCCCTCTACACTAAATCCCCCTTACTACTCTATACCTTATTTATTATAATCTTGCCTAATATGAGTGTGTATTACAGTATTGATTTCTTCGGGCTACTCATTTCATATCCAATTCACTCTGTCCCTATTAATTCTCTCACCTCCTTCCCCTTCTTGCTTGATCACCTTTGCTTACTTGTGTTTCTCTGCCAGACTCCTCCTTCCTTGTTCAGACAGACTAATTTCTTCTTGCTCTCTATTTCTCATCAAACCAGTTTTCTACTTTCTCTTTTTTTGCAACATACAATCAAAACAACTCATGCCAGGGCTTCCCCCGGCTGTTTAGCCCATGCTCTTGTGTATTTGGGCACAATTCTTCATTCACTCTAAGTGTCTGTGGAACTTTTCAGTCTTTATGCTTCCCCTCCTCATAGATCCATCTGGCTCCCAGCTGAATTAATATCCACTAGTCCAGTTGTAATTTTCACTTCTATCTTACCATTTCCTTTTCTCTGTAACATGTAATATATTCCTGACCAAATCCTATCAAACATCTGAAATCTTTCTTACAAAAAAGTTATTCCCTGCTCAGAGAAATTCCTTAATTTCTTAACAGAATTAAAACTTTTCTTCCTTTGCCTTATAATGAATGAATTAATTTTCCTGAAATCTTCCAAATTAAAATTCCACAGTCCAAGTAAAAACATATTAGGTGAAATTCCACAGAAAATAATTGCTTTTTAATTGCATTAGGATTCTATTTTCATTCTTACATATCACAGTTGAACAACCCTACAAATAAATAGTTGATGCTGCATGCTACTGATAATATAGATAATATTTGCTATATTTATAAGCATTACAATTTCCATAAATCACTATATTCTAATCTAAAATAAACATGGAGCTGACAATTACAAAGCAGTAAAAGGAAATTGTTTTAGAGAGCCTCAGAAATGAGATATCAAATTTAATGACTTTTTTTTCCGGTTTTGACAGATTTTTAATTATCATAGGTATTTTGTCTTTTTTTAACATGATTTGGGAGGCATATGTTTGTAGTAATAGTAAAAATAAGCATAATCAGAAGGAGATGCCTGAAACTATAATAATAAAAGGTAATAAAAATAACAGGGTTAAAATTACTTTGTTTACCTAAAAATTCCTCCTGCTATAACTACACGAGCACAGGAAAATGTCATTAAATCAACACTTAGATAGATATATATTAATACTAGTATGGTTCAAATGTGTCTGTATCTTATTCCTTAACAAATATTACCATTTTAATCTCCTAGCAGACCTCCATTACTGAAAGACCTAGATTATTTTGGGAGTTCTCCATATATAAATTTTAGGCGACTGGTTTTTAAAAATGATGTAATAAAAACTCCTCTCAAAATACTTTATCATTAAAAGTAATATCCATCCAAATCCATGGCAATATCATCACAAGTAAAAGCATTCTCGAGAATCTTATTGCTCTTTGTCTTCTAGCATTTGCTTATATTTCTTTAGACAGCTGTTAAATGCAATGCTGCAGAAGAAAAAGGTAACATATGCCAAATATCTGGCAGGAAAGCACCAGGAAATAAAGCTCCTCAATTCCTTTCAAGACAATCAATTATCTAGAACAGTGTAACAAAAGAGCTTGTAGAGAAAAAAGTGTATAGATAATTGGAAAAAGAAAGATAAACAGGAAAGAAAGGAAAAATAAAAAGGAAAAAAGGAAAAGCTTGAGATTTTCAGAAAGAAAGGTTAGAAAAGGTTAACCATCAAAAAGTTAAGGGTGTTGTCTAAAGGTAATTCCTATATAGTCAATAGAGACAATCTACTCTGAGAAGTCTCCGAAATATGAAAACATAAGTAGACCTGCAAGTACCTAGTGCTCTTGCAAAGAGAATTGTAAGGGCATGCTTTAAAGAAGGATAAATTGTGGATGAAAGTATTATATATTAATGCCACAGAAAGAGGCAGATGCTTGAAACCTGCTAAAGACCAGAACCTTAAGCTATAGCATTAAAGGAAGGTCATGGTCAACTTATATTTTGCCTGTTACAAGACTTCCATGTTGCCAGTAATGAAATAAAGATAAAAAACATTAAAAAGCCCATTGCCAGAAGAGCTCATAGCAGAAAAAAAACCAGCTATTCTTGATGAAAAGAACTTAAATACTGAGCAATATCATTTAGATTTCAGAACTAAAATTTTGAATGCAATAGGCACAGGGGCAACTTTGGGTGAAACAAGAAGTCACCTGTGTGAGCCAACAAACAGGCAAAGACTTTTTCTGGGTACAGGTTTGTCACCTTCACTTTGTATTCCAGAACCCATTATAGCCTCTCTAAATATGTGATAAAGATAAGACTTTAAAGTACAAGGGGTGACAACAGTGGTGAGATTGACTTGAAATAATGCATTGAATCATTGAATGGTTTGGGTTGGAAGTAACCTTTAAAATCATCTAGTTCCAGCTGCCCTCCATGGGCAGGGACACCTTTCACAAGAACAGGTTTTTCAGAGCAATATCCAGCCTGGCCTGGAGCACATCCAGAGACAAATATTTGGTCAAGTCATCAACACTGATATCTTGTTAGATAATTGATTGTAAATGAAATTTTAAAAAGCCTTTTCTAATCATCTCCATCTCAACTGATTAGCCAAACCATTTCATCCTGGTGGAAAACGTACAGGCAGTGTTATATTTTCCACCAGTTCATTTTTCTCCCATATTCTGGACAAACAGTTTCTTAGATGAAACATTTAACTTCTAGAGTGCTAACATAAGCTGACACCTTAGGCTAAGTATTTTAAAAGAAGAAAGATGTGTAACACTTTAACTGTGAAATACTTTTTGAAGAAATTGATTATTCTTTCCCATATTTCCATTGCTAAATTTTCTACTCAATTATTACCACCACTTCCTTTTAGGCTTTAGAAGGACTGATTTATATCAGGTGTAGTTCTTTGGTATGAAGAAATGAGATAATTCAGCTTCCCTTCATGGAAGTTCTTTTAAACAGCTGAGTTTTAGCCATCAAAAAAATGTTTCATCAAATGGCCTTCCTACACTACAGTAGCATCTTTATCCCAATCTCATTCTTGTTAACCATTCTTTAAATACAATATCAGCAAAACCATCACAACACCAACATGTGAGCTTCAATAAACCTCATGGTTTAAAATACCATTTTTGTCTTCTAGTAATAGCTGGCTTTAATCATGCCATATTTTTACTAATTTCAAATTGTTTCTCGTGTTGTGCATCCACCAGAGCACCAAGACTAAAAACCTTTATAATGTTTTACAATTTCACAATTTTAAGCTAAAATTAATGACTCAAAAGCAAAGGCCCAGTTGACTCTTTAATTTTTCAATAAATAACAGAACAAATATTCAGTTTCCTGAAGAGATTTATGTCCCAAGGAGATAAAGATCTCAATATTTATTTTCTTAATGAAAAATTAACCACTACCTTAATGAGTGGAGATGCTTTAAAGTGAAAAATATAGGATGGTTTTCCAAGCTTGCAACTGATCAAATGTTTTCTAATATTTTAACTTCCTGTATAAAATTAATACGCAAATGTGCTTATCTTTTTTTTTTTTTTAATGCTTTAGTCACCATGTCCTAAGAGTAGTTCCTTTTGATCTGTTTTTATCTGTTCTCACTGAAAACTGCCATAGTCAAATATGGGCTCTGAAGAAAAAGGTCTTATTGAGAAAAAAATATCCTATTAAAATATACTACGAATCTCTTTTAGTAACTCTTTAAGGAGGACGTATAATGGAAGCAAGGTAATTTTAAAGCTCACCTCAGAGACAGTACTAAGGATATGTTTTCTACTGGCAATTCTAGATTATCACTGTGACCACCTTTCTAAAATACTGCTGTAATTCTATTACTCATTTTTCTAGCCTACAGTTACAAAGTGCGGTTAGACTTTAAAAAAATGTAAGTCAGAATACTTTTTCAGGCTGTGCTGAGTTATGCTGTGCCTATCACAATGACAGCTGATTGCCATGTGTTACCTGAAATAAATACACTAGATCAGCATTTTTTTGGCATGTGCATGTTACACATATAAAAACACTTCTACTGTTTGTAAAGGATCCATTATTGGCTTTTGTTTTTTACACATAAAAATCAACCCTATTTCAAACCAAATTTTCTAAGTTGATGTCTTGGCAAGGATCTTATGCAAGCTACAGACTTCATGGACATCAGCCCTTCCTTCACTGATGCTCGCTTCCCGTATCATTTGAACTCTATGCTTCATGCCCTTCCAGGATTAATTTGAACTCTAAATCCATTTGCATCCCCTTCCTTTTTACTTAATCTCCCAGGAGCTGCTCATAACTCTGATTCTCCATTTAGCTGGCCATCTATCTGACCTCTAACCATGCTCTTACCTTGGCCCTCTGGGTTGCAGGACATGAGTTTTCTATTACACTTTGGCCCACTTTTAAACCACAACTCCTTTGCTCCTCCTAAATTATTTCCTTTCCTCTGTGGTTTAGAAATTACTTCACACATCAGTTCTTATGGTTAACACTGTCTTCAAAATAAACCCAGTGCAGACTTAACCCCCTCAAACAACCTGAAAATCATGTTAGTTTCCTCTCAAGAAATAGCATCCCTTGAATATTCTAGTGTAATACGAAGAGGTATTTCATCCTCCTATTTTAGCTCTGAATTATTCTTGAAGAAATACAGAATATAGAAAAAATATGCAGAAAAAAAATTGTAAATGGTAGTAAAAGTTTTTGCAATTATTTTTTACCTTAGTCATAAAAAATAAATAAACACACAATCCTTTGTGGGCTAATCTGCAAATTTGTATCTGGTTCAGGTGAATAAAGTTATGAATGTCACAAAGTACAACACCAAGCCAGTCAGCTTAGAGTCAGATTCCATCTTTTCTTATATTAACACAATGATGCTGGAGTCAAGGGCTTCAATTACTGAACATCAAAAGTATAAACTAATCCTAAAATGATGAAGACTTAGATCCACTATACAGCTACTTAGCTCTGAAGTGTTCCTCAGCCTTGCCATTATGCATCTAAATAGAGGAGATAGGTTACATATCATCTACCATCCACCTCACCTAAAACTCTGAAAATACAACGAATTAATGTGTTGTCTCTGAGAGGTGTTTGTATGAGTTACCTTTGACTTGGCAGCTGATTAAGAGGAAAATCTTTCTTCAATGCTAACCACTTATTATTAGAATAAAACAGAACATTTTTCACAAATGCATTTTCCCTTTCTTTCTATGCTTAAAAAAAAAATATAAACCACTGAGTTGTTTTCCAGGTCACAGAATGTAGCTTGGTAACTGGTTTAATGTACTTTAATATCTGGTTCCTAGCTAAATCTTATATCCTACAAAATGTCAGCCTAGAAATAGCTGCTTGTTCAGAGCGAGTGAGAATTGTCACACTTAAATAGATTCTTCTCCTTTTCAGCCACATAATTCAATTAATAATTCCCATTTCCAGGAGTTATAAATGAAATATGCTTGCTTGGTTGTTTTTTTCTTTCACGTTAGTACAGATTTTAAAACTCTAAGTGCTCTTTCAATTAATTTCTACGCAATCTGTGTTAACATTCAGTGCAGAAAATCTGCAGTTACTGCAATTGGCCACAACCTGCTTGGAATAAAGAGGAACTAATCAATCAGAAAACTCATTCTCTTCTCTATGATAAGGCAAGCTGTTTGCATACATTCAAAGTGGATATGCTCCACCTGTTTGTTCAATGAAATGCCCTGGATTTAAGTGGCAATTAAAACTCAATGGCTCTCGCCTCAACATCAGCTGCCAGGAAATGCCCCACCCATATGAATTTTCTTGCTTAATTAACAATGGAAAAAATGTTCTATGAGTACTTAACACATGGTTACTTTGCATTGAGTGCTTTATATTTCCCTTTTTATGAGAGCAAAGCCATTCAATTTTATGATTTTCCTCACTTATGAAGCACTCATAAATATGAACTTGATACTGGAAGATGCTGAGCATCTGGCCCAGGTCCAGAAAAGCACTTCACTACATCTTTAAGTACAAAGCTAATCTTAGGGTTTAAGTGACATCATCCCAGATGCCAGTGTGCTTTCATGAATCAGTAGGACTGGGCAGGAAGGATAAGTCTGTGGAAAACTAACTTTCCTTTCATTCAGTTCACTACAGGGATAGTAGAAGTCTGGTGCTTTCCATAACCCAGAAGATTGTTCCTTTGTTTTTATTACTATCTTTTATTCTATAAGTAGTGTGATGCTGGCCTTGTTTTTAGCTGTGATTTGATAAGTATCGTCAGGTACAACAGAAAATTATGTGAAATCAGGTCTCTCTTGAAATAACTGGCAAATATGCCAGAACATACTGATTGTATGGTGAGAGATACACCAGAAGAGATGACAGTTCTGATTTCTTGTAGGTGTAGTCACTGTTCTTATTCCAGTGAAAAACTGGGTTCATTTTATAGTCCTTATCACATCACATCACATCACAGCTTACAGAATCTTTACAGAAAACTCTTGTCTATCTTAAGAGCAGTTCTACTCCTTCATGAAGAGTTTGATGAGAGTACTTAGGTGTATAATTGAGGACAAGCTTAAGTATATTAAGTATGGCCATTGATTTTAGGATCAGTACTTCCTTTTGCCACTGTGGCATTTGATCCACATGATCAATAGTTTTGGGAGGCTTCAAGAATATATGAATGGTTTCACTGGCCAAGACCTAGAGTCAATCTAACCTAACATTATTTTTCCAGCAGTGAACCAAAGTAAATGTCTAGACAGGAAGACTAGGAACAGGACAGACTTGTATAACCATGCCCTGTAAAATCCTCTGAAGCTCAAACAATATTCATGTGAAAGAATTCCTCAGCTCAAGTATGGCAGGTCTGTTTAACAACCCACGGTTTATCCTTTCAATCTGTTCTGTAGCTTCCCTGAGACCCTCTAAACTTATTAAATCCAGAGCATGCTCTAGCAAAAATCTGTTAAGAGACATCTTTTCAACCTGGCTCCTATTGGCTAGAAATTTTATGAGTCTCTTTCTGAATCTGGAAAGTGCGATCATCACAGAACCGAGAAGATTTTTATCTCAATCCACCCTCTTCATGCCAAAAACCTTATTCTACTGAAGATCTTTTTCACAATCTCCCTATGTTCTCTTTCTCCAGGTCACCCTATTGTAAACCTAAGTCACTCCTTTGAAGGAGGAAACAATAAGGTTTTTCATGGTGAATGTTTCGCTTAACTAGTTTTCTAAAGAGTTTGTTATTTGAATTGTCACACTAATTACTATGTAGTAACTGATTTTTAACAACTGACAATGTGAAAGCTTTACACTGAATCCTATCAGTCCTAAAAGCTTGAATCCCTTGTCTTCCCTCGCCTGTTGCTTTCATGGAACTGTTGCATTAATTGCACTGAATTATAGCTGATCCATTTAATATGAACTGAAAAATACTCTCCTTAGAGTTGGATGAGATCCAAAACAGGAAAAAAAAAGTTTTTCTTCATGATTTAAAAAAAAAATGGTTTTAAAATGGTTAGATGAGAAGAGAACAAAAATATACATAGTATTATCCCTCTCAGGGACTCTAATACAAGTGAGTTATTGAAAAATGGAAGGAAGATGACTATTTTAGTTTTTGAACTTCAAAAAAGAAGTGCAAATCAGTTTAAAGTATCCAGAGTTCTAGAGCATGAACCTGAACTCAAAGCTTTTGAGATCAAACGATTACTATGACCATTTTTTGCCAGACAGTGTATCCTATTTCATTCACTAATTAGTTTGCCTAGGAGGAAGATAAATCTTTCCAATAAATCCAGGTATAGCAGTGAACTATATCATGTTAGTGCAAAATTTCAGCAGATGGTGTGCTTTGGAAGAACATGGATTGATTCTATTTTCCTGTGAAAACTTTTATTAAAAAAAGGTATGTACAAAGAATATCTTAGCTGTCATTTTCCTGGTCAAAGAAAATTTTATGGTGAACTAGGGATTTAAAAATTATTATTTTGATTCATGTTGAAGCTGGTTAAGGTCTCTTTAGGAAGCAATATTTGTAAGGGTAAATAATTTCATCTTCCAATTCTTCTAAAAAGAAATTTCAGTCCACAAAATAAATCAAAACAAGATAAATCACAAATCTAAATTAAAAATAATTTACAATATATTGACATTTATCCCCGCACAATGGAATTCATATAAATATTGTATAAAAATGAATACCAGTGTTTAGATGGAGTACTCTGATCATTAAAAGAACAAAGACTAAAACGATCCCATCAGCTCCTTCAGCTCTTTAACCTAACCTATGATTAGGTTTGCATTCCACACCATTAGTTCTTACCTACAATAAAATTAATCAAAAGCTGTTCACTCCTATGGGCACAACCCCTAAACTTTGTGGTTGGTTAACAAATGGCTTATCCTGGTTTCTTAGTAGGTAGTCTGTGGTAGACTGTAGCTAACAGGATGTGAATGAACCACTGCAAAAGCTGTGCTCAGTACTGCAGGGACTGACAGATTCTCTTTATTGAGTCTCAGTGATGTCAGTACTTCTGGGATGAGGCTGGCAAAGACTCACTGTTTCTTAAGACAAAGAAAAAGAAATGGAATATTGATAATATTCTGAAAAGAAAACAAAAATCTTATTTAAACTTTTTGATAAGATGGGTTGAATACATTGACTCTGTAACACATTTCACTGTTTCACCTATCTAATTATTTACTATTATTTTCACCTTTCCATTATTTACTTTGAGTGTGCTGTCTCTGTCCACTGCTCTGTTCTCATGTGGAGTAGCTCCAGTAATGCAAGAGTACCACTCTTGCAATCTGGGTTGAATGATGATGATCAGTGAATTCCAAATTGGCAAGAATGATCTCTAAATACAGGTGTTCCATTTAGTGAAAGATATATGGTGGAAAAAGTGAGGCAAACAAACAGTGTTTTAATGTGTAACTTGAAACCGCAATCAGAATGTGATAAGAATGATATGAAAAATAAAAAAAAAAAAAAGAAAAAAGTAGTACTGAGTAGCAACATGTATAAGCAATGCTACTCTAGTGGTTCAACTGGCTCACGGATCTCTTTCCTTTGATCCAAGCTGTCAATCTTTCCATTATGCCCCAAAGGTCTCTCAACTATGATGATTCAGCTGATTGCAAATTCAAAATCAAAACCATTTGGTCTTTTCATTGGTCTTATAACACAGTTCATTATAGTGATTCAGTTCACTTTATGTCAGCAAAAACCACAGTGCCACAGATGCTCCACAGCAGTGGATATAAGTGACAGAGATAGGAAAGATCTAAATCTATCAATCACACCATCCTGGCAGTGTACCTTGCCAACCAGAAAGAAGGAGCACATGGAGTTTAAATTGACCCTCAAAAGAATTTTATACACAGAAATGTTCTTATTTCAAAGCTATAATTATTATAAAGATATTTTCTCTAGCAGTTTGCCTGCAGTTAATCTGTACTCTTCTCACATGCTATATTAATACTAATTCTCAGTTTTTACATTCCAACATTATTGTCATTCTGTTCACCATTTTCAATCTATTTTTCACATTCAGTGTCTTCCCTATTTTCAGATTCTTCTTTGTACTCATAAAAATGTGTGTTCCATCCATGGAATCTAAAATACAGTACTTCTTAAAAATATTAGCTACAAGTTCTGGATTTATCTGATCTGATGGTCTCGAAATGACAGGGTAGTTTTTCACTACTCCATATTTTTCCTGTAGGAACAGGAGCATGTTCCCTGCCAAGAGCCATTCTGAGTATGAAGATTTTAACCACTCTTTAAAGGGCATCTTCACTACTACGTAGAGAGTTTTGATGTCATTCCTCTTGATATAATTACAAGATCAATATTCATTTTCTTGGCAGTATTCTTCACAGCTGGCATTAGATGACCTCTGAATTCATCTAGGACAATCATTCTTCTTTTTCTTAATAGCACACCTGGTCTTCTGGTCCAAATATTGTTCAGTCAGTCCTTCATTAAATCTGTAGATAGCTAGCCTTGATTTTGACACCTCACAATTATTCCAGTAGCCAGTTACTCATTCGGCATTGCTTTATGCTTCTGTATCACATACAGAAGTAATATTAGGCCATCCCTCAATACTGCCAACATTACTGTATCAAGCATTTCTTCATTCACCAAAGCTTTGATAGTGGTAGATTTTGTACCTACTTTTTCAATGATACAGTGGATGTTAGATAAAAGTAAATCAGTTTTCTTATTTGGCTCAGAAGATAACAAAGTAAAAGGACTGAGGATCTTTCCTGTAGACAAAAAAAAAAAAAAATCTGGTATAATTTGAACACAACATTCCTAACTGGTCTTGACTTCTTGCTGTGAAAAGCTTTGTACTTGTGCTAGCTCTTGATCTTTCTGTTTAATCATTTCCCACGTATTCAGATTTTCATTTCTTCTTTGACTGTGCACAAATTATACAACTTTGTTCTCACTCTCTATGACAGTATCCCCTTATGGGTCCAATTGGATTGACTTAGTACATAAAAGCTTCCATTTGATTGCTTCAATGTTCTCACATTTTGTTCTGTCATTACATTCCTTCTAAGCCTTACCTCTGTAATTTGTGTTCTGCACACCGTACCACCCTTGGTTGAAAATTTGCATCATATCAGCTTCCTATATCTTTTTTTCCTATATCTTTTAGTATACTACCTTCTGCTCTTGTACCTCTCATTTCAGGAACAATTGCCAAATCACAATTCAATTATAAATTTCTGGGAGATTTATGACACTGCCATAAATGCCAGTGGAACTGCCTGAGCTGCAGCAGGTCATCCAGCTGAACCAGTGAGGAGGTGAGGAAAGCAGCAATAATCATGATAACTCTGTCCCACCATCTTCATCTGGGCATGTGTAACATATATCAAGTCAAGGCATCATTTGTGGCTTGATAAGGAAAATCAAAAGTGAATATTTAGAATATAAATACTTCATTGCAGTCCAGCTCCTGAAGTTTGAATGACAGGTTTCCTAATGATTCTAGTACCTGGAAAAAGAAAATAAAGCCTACCTCTGAGGTCCCTGGATTGAACAGAAGAAGCTGTAAATTGCCTGGTAATAGATGACATAAATTGGAGCTGCAGCATGTGTTGGAGTTGTTAGGTAAAAAATGCTCATTTTCCTCATTAAGAATTCAGCCTTACTGCATAAGTGTTATAGTCCTGTCTCCTAGATGCTATGATACTTATTTGAATTTGAATATATGGTCTACTCTCATACCAATATGATAGAGACAGCCTTTGGAGATTCCTCTTTTTCTTTTGTCCTTCCAAAGAAATGGAAAGCTCAGAGAAAGACAACAGTAAAAGTTGTTACTGGACATTAATAACAATATGAAATATAAAGCTCTACTGCGTCTGCTGCTGGATAATTCTCAAGATATTGACTTGATATCAGAGGTATATTCTCTCTTTTGAATAATTATTAATAGTATAGACTTTGACAGAATGAGCTGTCAAAATAGAAGATGTTTCACTGGTTTGGAAAGAGAGACTCCAGCTTTGGTTTTTCTGTTTAACACTTCAGTCTTTTTTTTTTTTCAAGGTGAGAAAGTGGCATCAATGACAACTAATACCTAATGTGTCAAGGTTGCCAAGTAACAGGCTTAGATAGGTGTCAGTGAGGCTGTTTCTATGAGAGAAATTCAGTAAGTTACAGTTTCAAGTACTTGGAAATAAACTTACCCTGTCTGTTTGTCTGCCTGTATGCCTGTCTCAAACCAATGAAAATTAATGTAGTCAAACAAAGGATAGAGTACGTCTTTAAGACACAAGTCTGATAGTTTGAGTCACTTCTAAATCTTAATATTTAATCTTAATCTTAATGTGAAATAATTAACATATCCTGTTGCAATTTCCAGAAAAAAATTCCCGATGGAAAAACTACTTGAAAATATAATCTTCTGTGAAGTTACTTGGCTTAAAGACTTACTATAAGCAAAATTGCTGAATCAATTTTGAAAGATGAGAATCTAATTGAAAGGAATAACAAGGTGATATATGGTCAAATGACCATGGAATTTATTAGGACTAATCACTAATTTTTGACAGTCACTTTCCTGATTCATAATTTACCCTCAGGCTACATTAGGGGAGTTTTGCAGTGGTCTGTAGTGGAAAAGACAGTGGATAATATCTCCACCAATGCTTTTTTCATTATGGAAGAAAGTGTTTCAGTATAAAATCTGATGTGAATGTTTGGAAGCACTTTGGAGGATAGAATTAGACTTTTCAGCAATCTTGATAGACTAGAGACGCAGATTTAACTCAATAAATTAAAATTCAGTAAGGACTAAAGATGGGCATAAAGTACTATATGCAGGAAATAAGACAGTAGGTCCTTCCAGCAGACCATTGGCCTCTTGCTGGATGTTGATGAGCAAGAGGATTCCTTTATTTTTCTGATAAAGGACATTACAATGAAAGGCAATGTACACTATGTTGGACTCTGTTAAGAGTTTTCTAACTATAAAGAGAGAACTCATGTCTGACCAATATAGCCATGATGGTTTTAGATCTATCTTGAACTACATGGAGAGACCTCAAACTGGATACTGATGAGTGTGCCAGAGCCAACCACCTATGATCTATGCATGAAGCAGCTAAATTAGACAAAATAGATCTTTGCTGTGTATCTGGCTGAGAATGCTCTCTGTATAAAGAAATTACATTCACTGTTGTGCAGGCCTGAATTTTCATGAAATTTAAATTTCTTGAATGCAAAGCCACGCTTGGAACTACTGATAGTTTCTCTAGACTATATAAAAATTAAAAATTATGCATACTATCTGAAAAATTCAGGAGACTATGTTTTTTGGAAGGCAGGATAAAAGCTTATTCCAATGCACTGTGTGTATGCATGTCTGCCTACTGTAAAATATATCACCAAGGGAATAGAAAAAAGGAAATATCAGAAATAATAAGGTTTAACTGAAATCTAGTAAATTCAACACATATCACCCTCACAAGACACTTGTCTACATACATCTAACATTGGGATTTTTTTCTTTCTTTTCCCTGAGTTCCTTCTTAACATCTTGCTGGAAATGTTAATCACTGCCCTTTTTGAATATTGCAAATTTCACTCACTTTAAGAAAAATGCATCTAAAATTACATGAATTCATCAGATAAAAAGTACTTTGGAAAAAATATAGTACTGTCAAAACTTGTAGGGATGAAACCCAAGCTCTCAGGACTTTACCCCATTTTTAAAATGAGAATGACTGTGGTGGAGCACTCCACAGCTTGGTTCAGACCAAGCTATGTGCTGTATGCAAGACATATTCAAGTCTCAATTTGCCTAACTCAGAGAAATGGTACTTTTGAATTTTTCATGTTTTAGAGCAATTGTTTTGTTTGAGTTTTGTGTAATGGTTTACTTTTTTCATCATTATATTTCCTTCTCTCCATTTTCAATACACATATCTGTAAAGCAGTATAGCTGCAATAAAAACAAAACCAAAACACAAGCCCACACAAGCAAAATCCACCTGGAGACACTTGTATATTTGCATACCTTTCTTCTGATAAACCATTTCTCATTATTGAGGGAGAGGCATTAAAGAAAAAATCATTTTCATAAATGGGATCAACTAAATTTATCTAGAGCAAGGTTGGTATTAGCCCAGTAAATAACTACCTCTCTTGACAATGCTTGCTTTACCCTTCTGAAGACGGTGGGAGCTAGTTCTTTTAGCAGTGAGTGTAACTCAGACCATCACCTGCTGCCTCTTCTTTGCAGTATTCTCTGTTGCTATGATGTTGATCCTGAGGGACTCACAAGAAAGCTTTTAAAAAGTGGCTGTTCTCTTTGACAGTCTCATCATCAAACCCTGGCATGCCTAAGTTACTAGCACACCCAACTTGCTCCCCAACCTCCACCATGCTTACCTAATACCAATCACTAGCAGAAACAAACAGAAAATAAGACCCTTTAATCTCTCTTTTTTTGTATATGTAGCCCAAATACAGTTTTATTAACTTTTTCTGGCACTCCCAATTGATCTCGCTTTTCTGAAAATCTCACTGACCAAATGGACAGCTTTGTTTTTCTACTTTCCTGAACTATCAGGCTAGTGGCATATGTGACATTGACACTGGTCATAGGAACCCATCCACCCACTCACTCCCAGCTAACTAAAGTTTTATAAGGGCAAAAATCAGAAAAGCTCATGGGTCGAGATAAAGGCAGCTTGATAAGTGAAGTAAAATGTGTGCACTAACAAAGCAAATTAATGATTTTGCTTGTATTTAGCAGGCAAATGTCCAGGTAATTTGGGGAAAACCCAGCATGTGGAAAGTTTACTTGGGAAAATGAAAACCTTTAACACAAATAATCCCCCTTCCTCCTGCTTTCTTTTTATAGACGAGCACAATGTCACATAGAGTGGCAGGTCCCTTTGGCCAGCTTGGGTCAGCTCTCCTGGCCGTGTCCACTGCCAGCTTCTTGCCCACTGCCAGCCTACAGCCTTTGAGGGGGATAGACAAGGAAAATAAAAAAGCCTTGATGTGCAAGCACTGCTCCTCAATAGCAGTTATTGGTTTGTTATCAATCCTGCTTTAGTCAGAAATTCAAAACACAGCACCATACAGGCTGCCATGAAGAAAAAGAACTCCATTACAGCCAAAATCAGGCTAGGGAAGACTTCAGTGTTGTCTATGTTGCTGGAAGGTGTCCATCTTGAAGTTCGAAAGTTCAGAATGAAAGTTCACAACAGTCCAAAACAAAGCTGTGGAAAACTTTGAATTCTATAAAGAGAACTGATACTTCTGCATGAACGATGCCTTTCAAAAAAATCTGATTATTATTACCAATCTTATTTCTTTCAGTGAAAATTCTACCAAAGTTCTTTCTACATTCGTCTAAATTATAGCACCTCAATTTTAAAGTATGGTTCAAGGAAAATATGTATTATATACACATTATTAGTAGTGAAAATACATATAAGGCTAATATATGAAGGAAAATATTGGTTTGATTTTCCAATTTAGCCTTAAAAAATGAAAGCATATCTCTTTCAGCAAACTAAAAAATAGCAGAAGACAGTTCATATAAGATTCCACTCTATTTCCATAGATTGAGATTAAAATTTTATGTACTGAACAACACATTTGAAATAATGGTAAAAAATAACTACTCATGCCTTTTTCAAACGTCCAAAAATACATCAAGGGAGCATTTTAACAGAAATAAAGGATTTGTCACTGATGTTTCAAATGCAGTCATAAACTCAATGATTACTTACTATGCTTTCATTCTCATTTCCTTAGAGATTGACAGGAACATCATACCATTGAATAAGGAATGCCAATTATTCATTATTTAGCTAATGATAAAAAGAAGTTGTCCTCAGCTCTCATTGATCATCATTTTCCATCAACTTAAAAGTAAAGGCAGCACTTTTCTGGAGAGCATTCAGTATCTTGTCTTATTCAATGTGCACCCCTCAGTGCAGTAGAGTGAACAGTGACCATTCACAGAAACCAACCTACTTAAAAGCACCAGGAAAGGGTGGGGAAAGAAGACAAAGTTTTTCATTCCTATATCTCACTGCCCATGGGTATTCTCTTTCAAATTCAGATTCAAATGCCAAGATTTCCAAGAGAAGTCTGTAAGTATGCTACTGTGTTCAGCCAGCTGCCTAAGGTTGTTTAAATAATCACTTCTAATCAAACAATCATCCATAACTACTTAAAATACCCACTCAAAACATTCTTCTTTTCCTATGTATATGTACTTAGACTTGATCATTCCAGACATCACTGTGTTTTGCTTCACATGCTTACCTGAAAGATAAGGAAATTTGGTAACTTTTTTTTTTAGTTCCTACAGTAATGGATTGTTTCAGAAAGTAGAGAGTAAATAATTTTGAAACCAGAGATGATTCTCTCTACCAAATTCAATTATTTCCCCAATAAAACTGTATCATTTCATTTTTCACAATGCAAAGGAGATACCACAATGCTTAACCACCCTTCTGTGTCAAGTATAAGCTTTTTATTTATGGGGCTCTTTCTCTCCCATAGTAATAAAACAGTATTTACTGAAAGACATACCATACCAATCCTGGTGAAGGCTGTCAGTATAAAGGACAACAAAATGTATTGATGAGATAAATAGCTCATTAGAATTTACTTTTCATGTTCAGTGTGTTCAAACAGCTTTCAAATGGCTATAATGCTCTATAGTTGCATATCACAGCTGGACTTTCGAGTCAGCTATTACAAAATCAGAAAGTGATTTGAAAACCATGGCTTCCCATGCCCAACCAAATCCATATTCTCAGTTGTGTCTGCTATTAACTGCTATGTCACTCTAAGTACAGTATTTAATATCAGAAAATGTTCTGCAATCAGTAAACCCTCATGGTTATTCAGAGCCTGAGGTACATATAGCCTCTATGAATAAAGACTAGCACAGCAGCTGTCCAGATGGCTGCTCCGTGCCCTGAGAAGAGGATCTATGAGAAGGATTTATCCTTCCCATAATCTCCATGTTGTCCTTAGGGCCTTCAGTGTTCTCATCCTAACATTGGTATTGCACTAACAGAAAAAGGGGAAAAGCTTCAGATGTCACAGAGACTGATTCCTTCTCCTTCCTTGCAGCCTATTTTCTCCACAGCTGATCTGTAGCATTGATCCAATCAGCAGAAAGGTGAAACTTTATTACTTGGCTCAGTAGTGAAATGATGAAGGAGGCATTCTGTAACATTAATATCTGCAGATTGGAAGAACTGGGAAAAGAACAAAAAAAACAAAAAAAGGGCTGAAGTGCAGGGTTTTCTGCTGAGCTTCCATGTTAGGAGCATTTTGCAGAGACTGTTCTCCAGCATTACATGTTGAGAGAAACAACTGTAAGGCATCAACAAGTAATCTGCACATCAGCAGGGCAGTTCTTCCCTTAGGTTTTGCTATTTCAATTATATTAATAAATACAGATCTCAAAATCAACAGGACACCTTCCTCCAGCAAATATTTTGGAATGTGTACAGCAGATGATTGTGGAGTTTTTTTCAGCTTTCCCCTAGGTACACTCACCTTTTCATCTGTAGTGTCTATTAATTTTCTTGTGAATTTCCAATATTTTATTTATTTTTTTCTTTCAGTTTCTGGGTTTTCTTTATTAGTCTTCTTGTTTGCCACTCAACTGCTTTTATTTATTATATCTCTGTCCTTTTATCATAAATTGTTTCCTATTTTGCTTTAATTTAGACTCCATTGTTTTACTGCTTGATTTTTTCATTCTCAAAAGCCATAAAACCTTGTTTTCACATTCTACGAAATTCTTTACTTGTATCAAACCCAAACATTCATTCTTAGCCTATCCTCCCTTGAATTCAAGAAAGTTTTAAATTTCTCCACAAATTCATGATTTGAAGACGGGGCAAGGAATTGGCTGCTTGGTGTCCCCTTCTACAGGCAAGCAACCAAATGTTCCAGTATTTGTTTAACAAGAATATGTTCTGTTATAAAATTCCTGTAACAATAAAGCAGAGTGGCATCAGAAAATTGCAAACAAATGCATCCGAGGCACCTTCCTGATAGTAATCCATATGTGTTTTTTTCCTTTGCTTTTTTTTTTAAACATTGAGGGTGTAAGATTGAAATCAGAAATAAGCAACAAAATTTAAGTCAGATATCTGAGAGATTTTTGACTTGAAAATTTTCTAAGTCTCATTGACTTGCAACTAATTTCTAGAGAAAATGGGCTGACATTTTGATTAAATGAGGAAAATACATACTTTCTATGGAAAACAATAGTAACTCTTCTTTTTCCTTGGGCTTCAATCAGGTAATAATCAAACTGTGGCATCTTCACATTTGTAGGTTTGTTTAGAAAAAAAGCCACACTGAAGTGCTAGAAAGTGCCATGGTAAATCTCACAACACAGGACAGAAAGAAGGACACTTTGAGCTGAACTCACAATTTAAATAGTTCAAGGGATATGTTATAATATCAAGTAATGTAGTTTGCTTATTGTGTCAAATTGCCATTTTTATAGATAATGATCATGATACAAAAATACCCCTTTTTTAATAATACCTCAACAAGGTAATAATCCTCAATAAGGATAAATAATATTGCATAAATAGAAAAGGAGTGTCTGCCATGTCAATAACATCCCAAATAAATGAGCAGCATTTAAGTGGTCTTATAGTAAAGATAATTATCTTTGGGTGAAATTCCTATGTGACAATATATTTTACAAAATAAATTGTAAAATTATATGAACAAAAAATAAAAACATCTTTGCTAATATCTTTATTAGAAACATTATTTCTGCTGTGCTGCTTCTAAGAAAAAAACACATGTAGTTGCAATTTAATTTTTCTTGACATAAAAAGATTAAAGAAAAAAATGAAAATAAATTGGACTACAAAATGTTACTGTGAAAAGCACATTGGTAATTTTCCCTTAGTCCTTCTCAAATTTGAGCCTTAACTCTGGTAACAGCTTTTGTAATTGATTGGGATATTATTAAGCAGACTGTGTTGTAAATAGCATAGGATTTTTGTCTCTATTTTTCAAGACAGCTTTTCTCAGACCTTAGGATTCTTGGACACTTTTAAGAGGAGATTAAAAACCTATCTCTCAGGAACAATTTTGATTTAGTGGATCATATCTTTTGAGGGAGAAATGGCTTAGACAGCATTTTGAGGTGCCTTCCATTTCTATTTTCTAATTTTGTGATCTCCCAGAAAGATATTCTATTGGAAGTAGCCTCTCTCTCGTGTACTCCCTTGGTTTCTTTTGGTATTGTTTGTTAAGGAATTGTATTCTTAAACTCTGTTCTCTTCTGACAGGCAGTGATTGACACATCTATTTTTAAAATATCAATTGGCTCATGCTGCATTTTTAAGCAATTTATTCTTTCAGATATTTGCCTCTTTTCAAGAAATTACCTATGAGATTACCACAGGTCTCTCTCCATTATCCTATTTCTTTCAGTTTTCAGGATAGCACATCAGGAATCAACCAAACTAGTTTCATCTCCATTTGTCTTCTATATAACTTAATTAGTATTTCACTTCTTTATCTTTTTGTTTGTTTTGCATTTCCCCTTTGTTATAAGTATATTTTATCTATTTTCTGGTATTCTAGCACAAAGTTTTCACCTGAAATAATGGGACTGGCTGTTTTTATTTTTAGGTGGGTTAGGATGGCATTTCTATAAGAAAATACAAGATAATTTATATTTTACTCAATTTAATACAGTTCTCAAAGCAGGGGGTGGAGAATGCATCTATTCAGGAAAACCTTTGAAACTAAGCTAACATACAGTGTTTCTCCTTAAGTATTCAAATCCATATCAGTAGATCTAGCAATGACACACCCTGTGACATTAAAGAATTGAAAAAAACCCCACACAAATACAGAAAGCTATCTCTATCACAGTAATTCTCTTGGGTTTTGGTTTTTTTTTTTTTAATATATCAGTATCATTTTAAGTATAACATAAAATATTTACATTTTGCCACTGCGCATCTGAGTTAATGGAAATTATCTTTCACGGAGTCCCCTGGGATTTCAGATCTGCAGAAATGTAAGTGAATCATAAAATAGAGTATTTTTCCCACTAAAAGAATTTTTTTCAAACCTTATTGTTCAATGTCAGGGAAAAAGAAAACCAAAGCAACTGCAGCAAAACAATCACAAATACTGCAAATATTCCAAAGTATTTAATGGTCTGACTACCAGCTTCATTTCATTGCACGTGATTTGTAAATAATGCCTAGGATTTATATACTAATGTGGACTTGTTCTGAGGCTCACATTTAGGACTTACCTATAAAGGGACTTTTTTCCCTTTGAATACTTAGCAAGATGTCCTCAGTTGTTCAAAAGAATTCTCTGTTAAGGATGTGAGATACTAAAGGTCACTGGTGGAAGGATGGCAGGAGTGATCTCCAGCCCATTTTCTATGGTTCTGCACAGGAAGCCTACCCATAGGCCTGCTATATCTCAGGCATAACTGCAATTCCTTGCCCAGAGATTGGATTGTGGAATAGGACCTTTTCTTGTCCTGTATGTGATATGTCAGAGGGATTTTCTGATAAAGTACTTTAGAGCCATGGACAGAAAATAATTTTTCTGACTGAAAACATTGTCAATTTGCTTTTTTCTCAGTGTAAGCAGGTATTAAAAAGGATTTTACTGTTAATGTTTGATTTCTGTTGTAGAATTGTGCTTGGTGCTTTTTAACAAGAAGCCTGTCATAAATGGATTTCCTGAAAGTAATTAGCAACTTTAAGCAGCCATCCTAAAGGAAGGCAATCATAAATCAGTTCCTAGTGTGGTCACAATTCCCCCTCACAAGAGACTCACATACTAATACCACACTGGAAATACTGTTCTTTAATAATGAGCAGATATAACTTTTTACTTCTATTCAGAAATATGGATCGGGTCTGTGGTTCAATTATACAAGTGCAACGCCACAGCAGGTTCCATTGCCTCTTTCTTTAAGGCCTGCACTTGCTTCTACAAGTGCTTCAGCACTCTGCTTTATCCATAGTGTTGATGCAGTCACTTTCAGGAGAGACTTTAATTGCCAGCACTGCTTAACTTCTCAAGTCTCAAAGCACTTCAAGAGCAGATGGTATTGGAATTCGACTTTCACAGAAGTACTCTCGCCCTTTTTTAACTTGCATCTTCTAATCCTGAGTTGTTTTAAGCATTAATTGTTCTTCCTGAAAAATGAAACTCGTAGAAAATAAGATTTCCTCTGTCAATGAGACATATATTATAAAAGATTATCAGAAGATTTACTAGAATAATATAATGCATATAACATTGGTCTGATTAATGATTAAAAGAGCAATTTGAAACACTTCAGGTTCTTTATCAAACTGACACCTCATGCATTAAGCGTGGGTCAGTTCTTTAAAACTGTCTTGGGACTAATTTGTATTTAAATGTGTTCGTGTTGATTTTGAAACACCTCTAAAACACAGGAAATTAAAATATTAATGAAATGTGTGAAAACAATGATTAAGAATTGAACTGTTAGGAAAGATTTCCTCAAAGATATGGCTTTCAGAAAGACCTGTTAACATGGGATAATTATTCCTAACTATTGATAAGTATAGAGTAGAGTGAATTATTGAAGAAATTAATGGTCTAGTACTTTTCCTTAAAGTCTATTAACTACTATATTAATGCTCTTTCCACTGCACTAATATTAACTAGTCAGATTGTCAGTCCTGGTGTATATTAATTCTTGGCATGCTCATGTTTAGGGATAAGGTCTTTTGGAAGGGGGAGACAAAAGAGATTATGATTATTCTTACAAAATGAAAAAAATAATCAAAAATTATTCTTATTTTCAATATTGTCATATCTAACTGCTCAGTAGTGTATGCAGCAGCATGAGCCTACACATGTGTTGTTTATCTCATTAAAAAAAGTTTGGAGTTTACATCTTTCAAAGAGTTCTAATATGTTGATTTTTAAAACTTAAAAGGTGATGGCAACTGCATGCATTTATAGCTATTTAATGTAGTTCAAATACAAATATGTAACACCTACCTAAGCACATTTAGGAATTACATAGGTGATTATCTTCTTTGTGATCGACTTGCTTTGTGGTCTTGTCTGGTAGCTACCTAAGATTTGAAAAATGTTCAAAACAGTGCTTTTGTGTTTGACTCTACCTTGCTTTCCTTGATCTTCAAATAGTATTTAGTGTTCTTCCTCACTGTCTAAAACTGGATATTTTGTGAAACACAGGGTTATGCAAGTAGTCACCTATCCAGGACAGGATTCTGTGGGCAATTTAGGCTCAGAAAAGTTTGGAGTCATTGTTTCTTTGTAAAGTAAAAAAAAAATAAAATATCATCTCTAAGCCAATAATATTAGACTAAATTAAATTAAAAGTATAGAAAATTCTCCTGTGGAAGAGTCTGGTCTTCATTCCGTAAGTTTATGGGAAAGATAAAACACAAAGAGGAGTTAAAGAAAAGAGGACTAAATTAGAGAAATAAAAAACTTTCAGCAGACCTGACAGGTTTCTGATAACATTGAACAGATTTCCTTTTGGTCGTGGTTTTTATAGCCTACCAAGAAAAAAGCACTCTTGTAGGGTGTGAAAGACAGATTATAAAAGCCTCACAGCTGACTTATCTGCTTCTTATTTACTTCTTAAGTTGATACAGGGCTCCATTATGTAGCCAGATTCTGTATAAGTCTGGTTGACAATATCTATAGAAAAATATCTGGAACAAAATCTATAGAAAAATATAATGTATTGGTGTATAATCTCAGTGGTTAACTACAGGCACATTCATTTCATTTGAATGATGTAAGTTCACAAGAAGCTTCTTGGAAGCCCCTCAGTGCAGAGAGCTGAGGTGTGGCTTTCAAAGTCTTTCTAAACCATAGGACACAAAAATGATAGGCAGGAAAAGGAATGATATATTCTGACCAGCAGTGAGGTTTAGTTATGGAGATGTACGTCTGTCACTTTCAGCATTGCAGGAGCCCTTCTGATAGTCATGTACTGACAAGCATGAAAGCACACTGACGTGAAAAGAGGACTTAAGGGAGAAACTGAAAAAGCAGTCTTATGAGCTGGTCCTTTCCAGAAAGGTTTATGCATTTTACTCAGATTGTTTTTAAATACAAATCTGCTAAACATCAAGGAAAATGGAGGATCTACAAATTATCAGGTCACCAGTGCATTAAACAGAATTATACAAGCTTAATCAGTTTCTGCTCTCCAGGCCATGATTTGCTTATGCTTTTCATATATGCATTTTACAGTGAATCTGCTGATTGTTCTGACTAGGTATCATATCTTCTGACCTAATTTTTCTTTCTTTTCCTTTAAAAAAATAATAAGATACTTAATAAGTCTGTTTGATACAGACTGAACAGGAGTTGTTTTGAATTTTCTGTCAGCATATTCTTTTCTGAATTACAGATCTCTCATATACATCTCTGCCTGGTGTCCTGTTGAGACACAGAATTAATCACGTTTCCCAAAACAGATAAGTTATGGCAAATCTAATGGTAATTTGAAGTATAAGATTACCCATTGAACTTGGCCACATCAGCTCTGTGACTTGTTAAATGAAATAGGAAATGGCTGTCTACAGTGGTATGTTATGTGCTAACCTTGGAATCTCAGAGAGATCATTGAGTTGCAGCTCTCTATGGGTAGGAGGAGGATGCCCAGCACACTGCAGAGTACCATGAGAGAGAATATTGCTGCAGTTCCTCCTCTAGCTCATCAAGATACACTGGCACACCCTGGATGAAGTCACCAGAATTTATAGCATCGAAACACCCAGCAAAGCTCTGAAGTGCCTACATTTCTGCTGTGCGGGATGACAGAAATGCCTACAGTAAAGCTGCCCTTTTTCTATGATGCATCTCAGTGACAGTGGGATTCAGAGATTAGACCTCCAGGGCAGGACCTTGCAGACAAGCTCAAAGCAATCTGAAACCTTTGGAAAAAAAAAAACAAAAACAACAAAACAAAACACAAAGTGTCCACTCCTGCCATAGAGCACAGCTGCAGAGCTGACAGGGTGCTCAGCTGGGACTCAGTTAATGTCTCTTCCATATCTGATTGCATTTTGATGAAAGTATTTTCCATCTCAGCGGAGTGCCCTAATTGCAATGTTACCAGATAGTCAGGGACATATCTCTCTTGCTCTAAATTTCTCCAGCTGAAGGTATTCAATTAATTACCCTATCAGAAAGTAATGAAATAGTCACTGGGACAAAAAGAAAGGAGAGGGAAGAAACAAAAGGTTGATTCATGCGCAGGCTTTAGTTCTTGCTCCAATGAACACTAAAGCCTCTTAATTGAAAAGCAGCATTTTCCGCAGGAGAGAAATTTAGCCTGGAATACAGCTCAGCCTCATGGTTAGGCTGTTTGGTCACGTATTAGCATAGACCTGAGCTGTGCTGACTTACTTGAGATTATAACTGTCCTGGTTTAGCCAGCTTCTGGGGGGCAGCAGAGGTGAAGGAAAGGAGCACTTCTTACATTTACCTGCTTACGTATTCTTGGCTGCTTCCTGTTCCCTAAAAGACCAAATATATTTATTGTTTTCTATTGAGAACCTAAACAAGGCAGTAGAACATACATGAGCAGTCATTGCTTCAATCTTCCTGTCAAATATAGCCCCCCATGAATTTTAGAAATGCACATTTTTTGGAGTACTGCAAATGTGAAACTAACTGTAATCATTCCCCCTACAGTTTAGCAGTGGTGATTGCATCTACTTATCCAGCTTCCAAAAAGGTAATTTCAATACAATATGAAAATGTATCAGCAATACAAAGTCATGCTGGAATGAACACATCATTGCCAGTGTAAATAAAATATCGATCAGACTGTATTTAAAGGCAGTGACACAATGAAGAGGATGTCAACATAATCTCCTGGTTGTTGAGGTTTTGTATAATTGCTCTTAATAGTTTAATACAAACAGGTCTTTTGCAACTCAGTAATGAATGAATGGTCAGGATTCAGAAGGCAGTTAAATGATGCAAATTTACTGTGTCCTGTGGCCTATATACTGTCCATATTCATCAGCCTGAAGGCTACATTGGACTGTACTTCAAGCGAATTTAAATGCAGTCTCCCTGTTGTACCTTCAAATGTCTCAAATCATTGCATGCTTCAGTGGAGTTGTATCACCACAGTAACTATTTTTCTTTAGCTGAATTCACTCAGAAAGAGTACACATTGTGCAAAACCACTTTCATTTACAAATAAAATATAATGTTAGACAATGTGATTGCATGAAAACTTTACCTGATCCAGGATGTAGCATGCCATTTTTTTCACCTATAAACATCACAAAAATATAAATAGCTTTGAAATTAGACAATATTTAATTCAGGTTTCTTCTTAAAGATGCAACTATTAACTACAGTTATTGTTCAGATATAATCAGAGTATCTCTGTCCTTGTAAACAAGATAGAGAAGAAAATTAAGTAAAAATAGATTAAAAAAAACCCAAAAACACCAAGATAAGAAAGTTAAGATATTATTCACTAAAAAAAAACCACATAAAGACAGTGTAGTCAATAAAAAAAATAATAAGAGGGTTTTGGCTGTTAAAATTATTATGCCTATGTCTATAATACCAGTCATAGCCAGAATATTAAGAACAGTTGCTTGGACTGGAATAAAGCGTTATCGCTCACTTTCCAGTCATAAAATCATAGAATTTATTGTCATGAAATCATAGAATGGTTTGGAATGGAAGGGACCTTTAAAGGTCATCTAGAACAAATTCTCTGAAATTACATGGGATATCTCCAACTAGATCTGGCTGCTTAAAGCCCCATTTAAACAGACTTTAAAGGTTTCTAGGGATGGGGCATCTACAATTTCTCTAAGCAACCTCTGCCAGTGCTTCAGCACCCTCATTGTAAAACATTTTTTCATTATATCTAGTCTGAGGCTACCCTCCTTTAGTTTAAAACTATTACCCCTTGTCCTGTTCCTGGAGGCCCTGCTAAAAAATCTGTCTCCATCTTTCTATAAGCCCCATTTAAATACTGGAAGGCTGCTATGATGTCACCCCAGAGTTTTCTCCAGGCTGAGCAACTCCAGCTCTCTCAGCCTTTTCTCATAGAAGTGTTCCAGCCCTCTGACTGTTTCTGTGGCCCTGCTCTGGGCTCACTCTAACAGGCAGGTCCATGCACTGGGCACGACAGAGCTAGATGCAGCAACCCATGTGGAGTCTCACCAGAGCAGAACAGAGGTGCAGAATCGCTTCCCTCACCTGCTGGCTGGTGGTGTCCCTCCACATTTCAGGGATCAGAGCTCCCAGTGAGAAAATATTAACACTTATCCATCTGCTAATGTTTGTGAAATGGATGAAAATAGTGTAGAGGATATTATGTAAGGGAGGAGGGAAGAGGAGTAGAAATATTTGCCATTTTATATTTCATCTTCCACATTTCTTAGCACACCTGGAAGTAACTATTTATCTGTCAACCTGAACCAATATTCACCCAAAGCATCCAATATCTTCCCATCAAGACCCCCTTCTTTTCTATTGTACAAGGATTATACTTTTCTGAACCTGGGTCTTGGTTTAGTTAATATTTATAATAATAATCTGGTTTAGTTAATATTTATAATAATAATCCTAATTCAATGCAAATAAGTGTTTTGTTTTCCTTTCTGCTAATATATTCACACCCAGGCTTAAGTACATTTGTTTGACACCCAAAAGTGATTTGACAGACTATTGTCATTTAGGTGTTTTCAAATGTTTCCTTTAAATTTCTTAAATACTGTGGTGACTGTTTCTTTCCAGTCTCTTATATCTAAAGACTAATCACATCTATTGTACTGTACTGGACACTCCACTTCCATCAATTTCTTCTGGACAAACCAGCCTTATGTATCCTAGTAGACACGTATCATCTACTTTTTTCAATTTTATTAAATACATATATTTTTCTCTGTTAAAAATAGCTTTATATATATTTTAATTAATTCATTTACACTGACAAATCTCTCTTTTCTAGTACTGATTGAGTAATGGAAACTGATACATAAATAAAAACTGACTTTAGCTCTCTGTTGCTTGTTACAATTGCCTCATTAATGTTTTGGGTTTTTTTCCATTCCCTGGTTAAATTTTTACACCCTGACAATTCAAATGGGGCATAAAGTACTAATTATTTTTCTTGTTACATCATTTTTTATATTGTTGCATTCACGCATATCAGAATTAATACTGCATGACTCAGGGGAATGGTTCTCCACAAAGGGTGAAATAACACCATCAACCAAAACATTGCTTTTTAGCCTGTAAATGCTTATGTAAGTAGGAAACGAATTATTAAAAAACAAGGTTGATTAATGAAGGATTTTCACATATGAAAGCTAAGTTTTTTATCCCTATTATTTGAAATAAAAAGCCTAATCAAGTCTACACAAACATAATTGGGAGCTGCATAATAGATGCTAAGTTAGCAAAGGGTCAGCTGAGTTTTCACTGAAGACAACAGCAATATTTTATTTATTCTAACATGAATAGCCTTAGATGATAAAGACATTTCATTGCATGCTTGCATAATATGCTCCTTCATGCTGCAGGCTTAAAAGAAAAAGCTGTTTTTCTAATGGGCTCATTCACATACAAAAAAAATAAACTATTTAACTACAGATGATGCACAAAATTCTTATTCTGCTTGGTATGTGACAGGTAGAGAAAGAGTGGGTACTAGATGAACATTTCTCCTGTATTTAATTTTCTTTGTTTTTAAAGTTCCCAGGAAAGTTTGTGAAGGTACACTATGGAAGTAGAAGTGATTTCCTGTGTGTGCCACTATTGATGTAACATTTGTACAATCCTAATGAGTGGTACTCCTCAGCTTCATTAAATTTTTGATGAGAATTAGACATATATATAATTTTAGATAGAGAGATAGATATAAAAGATATAATCAACATATTAGCTATATGATAATAGCCAAAGTGATTTTTTTAACACAGAGTTACTTTTGTCTGTATCTGATTCCTGGGAATCAATTACACAGCTGGGAACTATTGCCTCTGGCAGCAAATTTCAGTTAATGATTAGAAAATAGTTGGCCAGTGCAAGATATTAAGTATAGCCGTGTTTGAATGACTTGTTACAGATGAATTATGATTTCATAAATACTGGCAGCTATTCAGCTACTTCTTAGAAGTCATTGTGTTGGTGTAGCTTCTGAAATGGTGAGCAGAACAAATTTTATCCTTTAAAACATCCAACATGATGTTGGAGGCCCCATGTTACAAAATATCTCACAGCCTTCCAAGCAGTGGGATATCTGGGCCCTTCTCAGACTAAATCTTAAATTGAAGCTTTACGTTGTTATTGTCTCAAGGTAGAAGCAAGGATGAAAAAATCCACACTTTTATTCTAATAATATGCAAGATGTCACAGTTAATTTCTGCAGGAACTTATATTCTAAATGAAAAAGCCTTCAAACACAATGTAGAAACAAAGAGCTTGGAAGAAGAGGGTGCTAGGGTTAATGTCTCTGTCACTAAACAAACTAAATTAGTATTCATCTTTATGGCTGTGAGTCACTTGAAATTTTTTCTTTCCTTTTCTTTAATATATGTTTAAACAGTAGTGCATGCATGGATGAACACATATTTATAAAACAAATCATTAAGGCTGGCACAACAGACTCAAAATAGCAGATTAACAATTCTCCTCTTTTTATAGGTATTCTAAGTACTAAAGAAAGGCTTTAATTAAGGTGTTGTTTACTATATTCAGTATATCATATGGTACAATAATATGGCACAAACTGTGTGTGTTTGAGGGTGTGTAAAATTCTCCCTGGCCTGGCCTCTGTCCCTTGGCAAATTCAGTGAATTGAGCTTAGCAGCACAATGCTGGTTTTGGCACGCCAGTGTTGAAGGGCTCGCTTGTAAGTGCTGTATGAGAGCTGGGTGCCATTCTCTAAACTGAAAGATCTTCCTCAGGGAAGCATTTTCTGCAAGAATTAAAGCACAAGGATGAAAAAATATTTTTTTACACAAGTGCCAGAAGGCACTAATGACAACATGAATTATGTGACAAAAAAGAAGCTGGTAGACTACACACGGCTGGTGGCCTCTGGCTCTGAGGACAAGTTGTGGAGACTTGGCTGAATTTCACCTATCTAGTACCTGATTTCCTTCAATGCTCCTCAGACCTGACAATCACTTGTGTGCACGTGTAAATGTGTCTGTGCTTAATTCAAGGAATATTAATGGATATGGAAGGGCAGTAGAGGCAGTTTCTGAAAAGTGTCACAAAGTTGATGGGTGTGTCACACCACAGGCCATGCATTGTGAGGAGGATGGAGGACAGAGGGCCTCCTTTGCTAGTGTTGGAGATTTCTGTCTGACAGAGACATCCCTGTTACAAGCTTGTCCTTGATGTGGGACTTCCTACTGTGGGACTTCCTTGGTCGGTGCTATAGCTCCAGCTTGAGGCCAGAAACTGCTAGTTGACATGGAGCAAAAATCTCATGCCTTGGTGACCACTGAGCAGCGAAGGCATCAGAGGTCTCGTGCACAAAATCACTGAGGTAACATCAACAGTAACTGGAGCTAGTAATACCAGGAATGCTTCAAGCACTGGGAAGAGAAAAGGGACTACTTAATCAAAGGTATTATTTAAACATAAAACAAAGAGAAAAGAAGTTATATAAGGAGAGTTGCAACACACAGCTCTCCTTCATTCCAGGCCATGGCTGTAAGTGCTTATTTTTACATTAAGGCAGCATTATACATATTGTTATGGAAAAGAAGCATTGTATTTCCCCATTTTATCCATGCATTTTTAACTGTGTTCCCACTAGGAAACATCATAAGAATGTAACAAAGGACGCTGAGAACACCTACACATCACACCTCACCATCCTCTTAAGGACATCAATGCTAGTGCTAGGGTAGGACACTGAATTTTAGTAAATAACTGGTAAGAACTTGCGATTACTTACTCAGAAAGATTTCTTATCTTTGGGGTTTCTTTTCTACAGTACAGGTGAAAAGTTAGATCTATTTCTTGTTAATATAAAAGCTTTGCTCCTGCATATCCAATAGCTCTGTAAATTCAGAAGTCTGGTATTGATTTTTTGAAGATCATTTGCTGTAAATTATTCGCATGGAAAAATTGACAGTAAATGTAATGAATGGGCATTTATAGAATGCTCAGAATACTTCTATAATGTAAAAGCAACTGAAAAGGGATCTCTTTTAACACAGGGTTTAATTCAGTTAACAGAGAATAACCTGGCTGGGTCATAGCCAACATATATCATTTTCTCAGTCTGTAGTTATTAGGTCATTCTTATTACATCATTTAGCTAAAATATAAAACCAAATTCTTGCTTTTTCAGTGAAAAGTAGCTCTTCCATCCTGTGGCTGACAGCTAGAATTTAAACTATAATAAATCAATCTTTAATGCAATTCCATAGCTATAATTTAAACTGCTTTAGAATTAAGTTTGTCTCTAAAAGCCATTTCGTGAGGAGATCTTGCAGGTATCCTAATCTTTTTGCTTTAACCCAGCACTTTCCCATATGCATGCTTTAAGGCACTTTGATCTTACCAGAGCTGGGCTTGTGGGCTGATACCACTGCAAGGCTCATCAGTATGGTGATGGAAGCCACGGTGAAGAAGATGGCTGATTTCCAACACCTTCCCTTTCACCCTTCAAAGGTCACGTGCTTCTTCAGGAAAATATTAATCTGAGAATGAAAATATTAATCAAGAAGGGGAGCCTTTGTAAGGTCATGAACAGTCAGGGACTTCTACCACCCAGCTGAGCCTCTGTATCAATTTAAAGCAGGGCAGCTTATCTGAATCAGGAGGGTGAGGTTTTGGAGTTCTTAGGATTTAGGTTTTTCATACTAGGACATTGTGGTGTGCATCAAGAGTGATGAAGGCATAGAGGGTGCAGCAGTGTGTGGTGGGGCAGCCCATGTTGAGACCTGTGTGGGGAAGAAAGTGGCAGCTTAGAAATATTACATGGTTTTGACCATACTGTTCAGTGATAGAGAATGCTGTCATGCTTAAGATGTATCTCCTGTGCCAGAAAACAGGAATTATTTGCTACTGATAGTCTTAGCTGACCTGCATCAGCCACTGTTTTAGAAATGCAATAGAACAAACATTTATGTGCTGGGCATATGTCATGGCCTTGTCACATTTTCTTGGATAAAGCAGCCTTTTCTACTAAACATTACCTTGAATCGTAACCATTTACTTTATATAAGTACTTCTCTTGACATAAGACACACTGAGGTCACACATTGACCTGCAAAACAATGGAAGAGAGATGTACCAAGAAAAACGCTATGTGAAGGAATATGTGATTTCCTACCAATCACATACACACATAAGAATCTAGGTCTGCTAGAAAATCTGGATCAGGTTTGGGTCTCCAGGATGACTAGAACTCTGTTTTCATTCTTTCTCAGTCTGTGTCAAACAGAAGCATTTCTTTCATCTAAATACCACGTTTTCCTTGTCCAGCCTAGTAGCTTATGCTCACTCTATCTTATAACTTACTTTTCTGCTGTGTTAGGGCCAAACTTACTCAATGTTAATAAATGCCTTCCTGAATGCAAATGTGCTCTTGAATTAAGACTGAACAATGATAAAAACTAAGTGCATAAACATTGAACAAAATCTCCACCTCAGGTATTTAAAAAACATTCTTACATCTTATTTTATATGTAGTATGCTATTCCTGATAGTCCATTAATCCCTAGCTTTGATCACAGTTTAGCAGATTGTGTCAGAATAACCACTCCTTTCTTACAGTCAAAATGCTTGATAAGATGGAGACTTTCTTGGAGGAGATCCAACCTTTTTCATATATGTATGAAGCTACAGTTCTGTTGAGCAGATTGTTCATAGGAGGACTGTGTCCAGAAGAAAACCAAGTCTTCCAGTACAACAGTTTTTTCTGACAGTTCAAGGTCCTTTGCCAACTCAGCTTGTAATGTTTTAGCTATGCAAAACTCCCAAAAGAGACACAGTTTATTGTGCAGAGTGTACAATATTTTGTGTATGCTTATTGCCATAGTAAATCAAATGGTATGTCAAACAAATTCATTGTCATAGCAATCACTGGAAGGGCAAGGCCAATTTCAGGCAACAGAAAAAAAAAGAATACAAGTAACTCATCTAACTGGCAAGTATGACAAATGAAGACTAGTAAATTCTACATTTTTCTGCCAGAATAATTTCTTTTTTAGAATACTTATTCATATATAGTAATATAAAATGTGTCATGGAATCACTGAATTTGGGAGAATTTCTACTTCATCCTTCTACTAAGAGCAAGGCTTAAATGCAAGCAGCTCAGGGCCATGTCCAGTCAGGTATCTAACAGATCTAAGGAAGGAGACTCCACAACCAGCCTAGGAAACCCATTCCAGTGTTCAATCATCCTTACAGAAAGTAAGTTTTTTTCCTTTGTTTAAATAAAATTTCCTACATTTCAATTTATGCATCCTTTCATGTGGACATTATTGAGTCTGGATCTGGATTCCCTACTCATTTCTATACATTGATAAGATCCCCCTGAACCTTCTCTTTTTTGGGCTAACCAGCCCTTGGTCTCAGCCTCTCCTTTTATCAGAGATTCTCCAGTGCCTTAATACAATTCTCATATAATGCAAGAAAAATATTTTGAAATAATATTGCATTCATATTTACTCCTTTGGCAAATATGAAGCTGTCATAATTCATAGCAGGAAGTATTTATAGCTGAGAGTAGTTTTTCCTTTGTTCTTTAGCATGTTTATCCAAATTCTGACATAGCTATTTCCAGAAGAATTCTTATTCTTTTATAAATCATGCCTGAACCTAATTAGGACCCTATCTTTTTATTTTTTTTACCACAAAAGCTGCATTTCCTTGTGCTCTGTTAAGCAAGTGGAGTTCCTCCTAGAAAGGTACAGTCATACTTGTTTATTTTTCTGTTTTCCTCATGCACTGCAGGAAAAAGCAAACAGTGGGGGAAAAAAAAAAGCAACAGACAAATCTCTTTTCCTCTGCCTGAAGCAATAGGTCCAGTCATCCTCAAAGTCTTGGTCATTACTTGTTGAACTCATTATTATTTTAGGCCGATTTATTTTCACAGAAAAATGAGTCCCAGTTGCCCAAGCACATTTGCCATCATATATTGCAAAATTATGTATACATGTAAGAGTACATATTTTCCTATTCCAGCCTCCACTAAATCTCATTTCTTTTTCTTTTAGGTCCCTAAAATGGTCACTGTTGTTTAATCTAAACTCAGGTCCCAGCTATTACTAAGAGATGTCTGATTTTTTTAAGCACAAAGTTCAATTAAAAAGCGATGTCCAGCGAATAAAAAATTCCCCTTCTAATTTCCAATGCATTGAGCCAGTTTTGCGATTTAAATCTTACCTGAAAATCTTAGCGTGCTCTGCAACTTTTGTTTAATTCTATGTTGGTGCATTGTGATGACATGTAGGGTTGATGATATAAAAATAACCAATTTGTGTTCTATTTTTGACTGAAATTATATCCATAACTTAGCTTGCAGCACTGAAAGATGCCAAGGTAGATAGATTTGTGGGTTTTTTTTTCCTTTTGGTCTATTCAAGGCAGAACCACAAAGCTATTTAAACATAGTTTTAGTCTTATTTTATGTTTGAAAATCAAAATTGTAAAAAGGAACTTTTCATATTTTTACTGCATTTGATGCAGAGGTTCCTTGACTATTGTGTTGAAAATGTTAAGGATCAGTATTCTGCACAATGTGCTAAAGTATATATATTGCAAAATATCCTCAATAACATAGGAAGATGTCATGATCCTTGTGATACCTTATCTATGTAAGGAAGGAGTAAAAGAGAACAGGAAATTTCTGCCTAAACAGTTGCCATTTACCTACCTAAACTTTCTGGGGATTTTACCTCATCACTCTCATAATAACCATTAGGTTCAAATAAGTCCTTTTAAAATATAAGAATCTTGGCTAAAGCAATTCGAATATAAACTCTGTTGAAGGACAAGATATTTTTAGTCCCTTCAGCAGACATATTACCAAATGGACATTTCAGACCAAATTCTGGCACATGAATCTGGAGATTACATTTGAATTGAGCTCCATTTGCATATCTTCCACACTGATCATGACAATTAGTTGCACCTCAAAACATCACTTTGTTTGTCAAATTCTTATCAGCCTATAAAATGCCTATCAACTTTGTAATCAGGTCACATCTTCCAAAGTAACCATTTTGTAGAATTATAACTTTCCTTGATCAATACTGACATTTCTTCACAATCAAACAGAAAATTTAAACTTTTAAAATGCATCAAATTAAATTCTCATTTTACAAAATATATTACCTTGACCCTGGCAGATTGTGACTAATTCACACTTCTCGGTATTGCAAAATTACTAAAGTAGCAGTTCACATCAATGAAGACACTGATGTTGTCATGTCTAGCTGTGCATGTAACAGCTGTGATACACAGTCTTCTATGTATCAAACCCAACTTTTGAGGAGATACATCTTTAACTCCCAATAAACAAATAACATATAAAAAAATTTCCTAGAGGTAATCTTTCATCTTCCAGATAACATTCAGATGAGATTTTTGTGTCCTTGGTTACTAAGTCATTGTGTCGAGATTCATTTTGAACACTGCAAATAATGTTACTTTTTAACCTTATCCTTCAGCACTTAAATTTCCTCTGTCAGAGTTCAGTGACAAAACACATATGGTTACAAGTAAGACATGAAACCCAGCGCTTACTCTGGTCTCACACCTAGGAAATGAACTGCTTGATGTAGAACTTTGCAGCCAGGACTGTGGTTGTGCTCATGTAAATACTAGTGGCTGATAGTGAAAATTAGAATCAATTTCAGTTTATTGCAATATATTTATATCTGTTATATTCCCCATAAGAGAACATTTCATATTTCTACTTCACTATTATTATCTGGGCATATAACAGGCTTCAACAGTGTTCAAAACACAGAGGAAATTTTACTGTCAGTATAGGTTTTTTTCATTTTTTTTTAAATAAAGAACATTGCAATTTTGAATTTACCTTTATGTGATTTAGTATTAACAGAAACTTATTATTTCTGGCACCATCTTTGTCTTTTTTTTTTTTTTTTTAATGCTAGGAATAAAAGCAGTATGTCAGTACACAGGCACAAATATGTAAATTTAGATGATAAATAAAATACATCCCTTTATTCCCACAATCCCACCTTATTTTTCTTCTCTCTTACAAAACTTGTCCAATGCTAACAACAAAAAGAAGAAAAACAAGATGCCATTTTTAAAATTGGAGTTGGTTCTCATTTTCCACACCAAATATTATAGTAGAAAGGAAGTACCTGTTCAGACCCTTACAGCTCATCACATTTGCCAACACTTCGTGCAGAAGTGCGAACAGCCACAGAGGGTCAACTCCTTGTTGAAAGCTGGACACAATTTTTCTGGTTTATTTTCATGGAAAGACTATTCTAGAAACTTGAAAGTGGCCCAGCAGAAGGCTTTATGGAATACTAAGCTGTTCAGCAAACATGAAACAAAAGATTTCTTTTTATTAAATACTATTTCTTTTTACAAACATCCCAGGTGTGTAATAAACCATCAAGTGGTATTTAATATGACCCTTGTTAATAGTATAACCAATGGTTTAATATAACCATTCTGTTACATTTATATCTATTAAAATCTTTTTTGTTAGAAGAGATGCTCAACGTTGTCTTTGATGCTCATGCTATGTCAAATGTTCATAGAGCTCTGCACCACCACATCCCCTTTATAGTTGTTACTTGTTCTATTATATTTCCTTATTACTGTTAACTGTAATATTGTCATTACTACTGAAATATTTCCCCTTATAAGTTAGTTGAATGTGGGCAAGGATTAAAAAAGTAAAATTAATTTTTCATTGCAAGACCCATCTAATTATTCTTAATGTGATTTTTTTTTTATAACGTCACTTATTGCAGAATCATTTTTAATATGAGTTATTATTGTAAGGATAAATTAATTCCTACATGAGTATTATTTAAAACTACTATGTGATAGTAACTCACATATTAAAAACATCATATTTTGGAACCACAAAAAATATTGGTGTAAGTAAATATTTCATAATTCCATTTAACATAACATTTAACATTGGTTAGAATGAATTCTTAAAGATGTTCTCAGCTCCATTACCACGTGGAACATAAATTCAAGATACTAGATTATGTGTAATGTAATGTGATTAAATCTGTTTCTGCTTCTTTTTATTTCAGATGTTCTCGCCTCATTTTCTTGTTGATATTTTAATGGAATTTCCATACCACAGAATTATGCAAAAGTATCTCAAATACAACTTTCCAGTTCAGGATACATACGGATATTTATTCAAATGGCCCCTGGTTATAACTGTTCAGTCTGGGGAGAAGGGAGAACATGTATAATTAATTTACTTAGAAATGTCATAAAACTCAATGATGTATAATGAAATAGCACATCAATAAATACAGAAATATCATTTAATTCCATCATAAACTCTGATGTGAAAAAAATAATGATGAACAGTAATATAAGATGAAGTCTATTCTTTATAATAGAACATTTTTATGAGACAGGTCAACTTTATGGTATCTAATACGACATATTTCCTTAAGGCATGTATATGGATGGGTTCATATTCATCAACATTTAAAATCTGAAAGATCCACTGATAATTATCCAAAATGACTTTAGGATTATATTTTTCTCTGGTGTAAACTTAAATGCATTATTGATAAACAGATATATACACATTAGAAGAAAACTTCCAGTAATTAATTTTAGATTGTGTTCTTATTCAACACACAAATAAAAAGAATACTAGGCCTCAAAACTCTCCCCATACTTACATATTTGTAGTTTTTTAAAATACTTTACGATGAAAATATTGAATCACATAGTATTGCCAAAAGAGTATGATTCTTTCTAGTAAAATATAATCAAAGCTACCAAAGAAAAAGAGCTTTAGACTAGGGGAACTAGTAGTTTTTAAAATTACAAGGACAACTTTGTTTTACTTAACATTAATCTTTCCTCTTAAATATTTTTTCTTGCACATTTTGATCATACTGTACCATCACAACTAAAAATTATCATCAGTTATTAGAGAGTTTATGATAAATTATATGATATAGAATTTTACCCACATGTTCCTCTGCATGGTGTCTTCTATATATCCTTGCTGTATTTGGGAAGAGTAGAGGAACTGACCTCTTGAGATATTTGTCAGGTTTTTTTCCTATGAGTTTGTGTGAAACAAATAAAATAAGTTTTATGCCTTGTTACACATTCTGCCTGGAATTTCAAAGTATACATTAGCTGAAGTGAAAACTATCATGAGGGATAGTCTTAAGAGCCTTTTCTCAAATCCTGATGCAGTACTCATGTACAACATGACAATTACAGTGAAAAAGTGGCTTCTACATTTGCTATGTTAAGGGAACTGCAGAACTGTGTCGCTGCAGATGCATATTAAAATGCTTAATAAAAAGATACCCATAAGACTGTTTTAAAATTATAAATTGATATAATTTATCAGAGTTCATCTGCAATATGGAGATGCCAACAGTTGCAGAATTGAAACTGCCAGCATTAGCACAATATCTGTATTTTCATTCCTGACCCTCTCACACCTTTCAGCACCAAATAACTGCGTTCAATTTAAAGCGCTCAGTCTGTGTATTGGAAAGTTCATGTTTTTGAATCCTTAATTAAAATTCAAGTTTACTTCAGAAAGGCTTAAGATATGATTATCCTGAAATGTCATAGAAATTGGTCCCAGTTAAGAACAGTGAGAAATTATATGTAGTTAGCAGTTATAACAGCAACATGTTTTTCTAAATAATTGCAAGTCTGAAGTTATACTGGCAATAGCTATGCACGAGAGAAAGTGAAGAAAGTGGTGAGATTGTCATGATGAACCTTCGGTACAAAATCAGATAACCTGAAATGCTTATTTGCAGGTTAAAAGGAATAAAAGTAATACTTGAATAAAGCACTATTTTAAAATTAAAACTCACTACAGTCAGTATAATGCATCTTTTTTGAGATTGCCAGACATATAAAATTTTCCTATTTTATACAGTTTCTCTAGCATAAAGAAATGTGCAGTTTCTTGAACACTCACATTATCTTTTGAATTTAAGGACGTTATATCACATATCTTTTTTCCAGACATTGAATTAAAAAAAATGAACTATTTTACTGTCACTAAACCCATGTTATCTTCAGCCACTGATTCTTGGTTAATTCTTACCAAAATCAAATCTGATAGAGTAATCTCTTACTGGTTCAGTAATGTGAGTAATACAATTTTATAAATGCTGACACAACTTTTATAATTTTTCTACCTTCTTTTAAAAAAATAGTTTGGTCCAGATAAATTCTGCAATTAGTATATTTTCATTCAATTTTTTTTTTTTGTGTGGATTTTTTCATCTCTTTAATGCTTTTTCCTTCTTGAACACTTTCATACTGCTCCTTGATTCCATTGTTAGTGTTTAGCTCACCAGGTTTCAAATATCCATATAATAACTTCTTTCACACTTTTAGTTCTTTTCCTTCTGTTTATTGACCTTCCCAGATCTCTCTTTGGACTTTGCAAGCTTTGCAATTATTTCTTTTTGACTATATTCAACTATCTACATTCAACTCTTCCATGAACAGTTATAACCTACTTTGATATTGTGTTATTATTAAACATTCCTCTCTTGTGGTCATTTATCCATTGCAACATGTCATGTGACTTTCTTTTTCCCCTTTTCTTTGTGTGTTAGAAGTAGGGATGGCAATTACATAGTGAGTGCCAATTTGTTCCCTTTGGTTTTCAGGATCTTTGCAGTCATGGTAACCTGAAGTTGGTTTTTCTCTAAAATGGATTACATCCAGTCACTGTGCTGTGTTTCTGAACACCTGTCTATGGTTGAAGGTCTTGAAAACCCAATGTTATTTTATCTTCACAGTCATCTATCTGTAATCACAGTTTGTTCAGTCCTTCTACCTACATTTTTGTTTTGTTTTGTTTTTTATGTAAAAAGAATATAAGAAAAATAACACTTGAAAATCTTTACTATTGTAATTCCTTGGCCTCACAGTTTGGCATATTCTTGACACTTTGATACGAGGAATCTGTCAAATCTATCATGATGGATGAATAGCAGATTCCACTGTGTTCACCTTTGCCTCTTATTCAGCCTCAAATAAACTCCTGCTGCTCTTTCCTCTTTCATCTAACTTGCTCTCATTTTTCCTCTTTCTCAAGCTGTAGCTGTCTCACATCATCCTTTTCTATGCCTTTGCAGTATAATAGCTAGCTGTTATTTTATTCCTCTACTTATTATTTTCATATTTTACTCACAAACTCACCGTTTATACTACATTTTATATCCAGCATCTAAGCTTTTTCTGCGTATTCTTTTCCTCAGCTCTTTGTGTTTTTGGAGATGTTTCTATTAGCTTCTCAAATATAAACTCCTTCCATTTACAAAGCAACTCAGGAACCACCAGGTCCTGACCAAGTTCCTCTACAGTGTTTCACTGGAGTATCATTCAAGATTATCATTCAAGAGAAAAGGTGACCTCTTATTTTGTCACCATTGATGTCTCCTCCATTCTTCAGACTCACTGTAGCTCTGCATCATTATCAATATGTTTTCCTTAGTTTCAACTCTAAAACAAAAAAAGAAGTCTAGTTTTTTTTTCTCTCAGATACCAGAGGATACAGGATAAAATATATGAGAAGAGATATGACAAGAAAAAAAAAGATGCTAAGACAAGCAAGAGACAAAAACCCAAGCAGAATCTGTGTCAGTCGCAGCAGTTGAATAAATGAGAACTATCAGAAACAGATGATCATATTATGGAGTTCTGTGTGATTCATTGGCAGTTTCCTATTTTGGGTCTGAACAAGATTCACAAGGAAAGTGGATGAAAAATTGTAAATAAACCATTTAAGACTTCAATCATATTAAGATTACCTCAACTAATTTGGATTCTCATCTAGCTTTTGTTAATTGACTTAATTGGATCTATGTTAATTTACATTGTCTGAGAAACTTGTCTATTCCTGGTTATGACATGAATTTAAATAGGGCACATATCATGTCAGATAGGGAAGCCAAGAACTTTAAACACATAACAGGCTATCCTGAAATATTTATTGTTGCCAGTGAGTAGTTATCACCACTTCCAAAATCACATGCAACAGATATTGAGTCTGTTTTCATTTGATTATGAAGACTTCTTAGAAATATTACCAAAAAAAATATATCATTGTAGTTTACACTATAATTCAACTTGTGTGAAAAGTTAGGAAAATGCTATATTAAAAATATTATTCTGGGAAAAAACTTTATGGTGGATTTTTTGTGAGTTTGGGGAAGGGATATTTGGTTGGTTTTGAATTTGTCTACTTCTTGGTTTTCAGCTAGAAATCCAAAAGCCAACCAAAAATTCCACAATGCTTCACAAAATTTTCTCGTCCTCTGTATTTCTTGTCACAATGATATATCCCTAACTGTAGCTTTGTGTTGCCCTTCATTTTGTACTGAATTTTGAGTTACATTCTTGGATAGACATAAAGTACTTACAGAGATATCAATATAAATAATATCAGTACATCCATTTCTCCTTAATAAGCCTAGATGAATCTTTAATCTCAAAAAAAAAACAAACCAAAAACCAGAAAAAAACCTTTCAAGCTTTTTTTCACAACATTCTGTTCAACTCTGCTTGAGCTACAGTGGAAGGACAGATGTGCTGTGGTAAGAACTGATCTGGTGCTGGAGCTGGTCAGTCTCCCCAGGACTGAAACTGTAAGAAATACAGTGTAGAAACACTTAACATGGCTTTGCAAGTGCCAGCTTGTGCCTTACATGTCTTGTGCTAAGCCAGCCAGAGCTAAGAAAGTGCTGCTGAACCAGGCTGACTCTGTTTTGTCTCTGTACTTCTTGCCTTGATGTGTCCTGTAGTATCTACATTTTCAGAGGCATCAGAGGTTCAGGTTGTGCATAGTTAAAAAAATAGGAAATACCAAAGCATTAGGATTTGGGATTTGGAATCTCCCCAAAGTACAGAAACAGCAAAACAAAGCTCTGACATTTGTGCAGCTTGTTTCCTTGTAGCCATCTACAGAGGAGGAACTTTACTTCTATTCATTTGGAGTCAATATTATCCTGATGTTCATGGCTCAAGTTTCTGCATTAAATTTGACTTATGTTGTCCTTAAGTAAGAAGGTGAAGAGCCAAACTGATCCATCCTTCTGCAAGTGAAGGAAAAGCTCTTTGTATCTCTCTATCCTTGTGATCTTTTACTTCCACCATCCTCTGCCCTGCCTCGGTCTCCTACAGTTTAAGGAAGGAGTTAGCAATCTTTATGGGTTATGTTCAACCTTTCAAAAGATATGTTTTTCTACTTCAGATTTCCTCTCTAAATACCTTGTTCAGGACTCTCATTTCCTAACTGTTTGATATTTAGTCAAATTGCAGCCTCAAATGAGTAAGAAGGTACAAGTAAACTCACAATAACAGCCAATGGAATAGCAAAGTATTTTAAAAGTCTCTATTTATAACAATTTTGTTACACATTTTTGAGTGAAGTTCTACTTATTACCAAAATACATTATAAGGTACATCTTAAAACAAAGCTGCCTATTCATAAAATTAAAATATTAATCCCCTAAATAACTAAATAAAAAATCAATATTTTACATGTTTCTCTGTTATGGGTAAGTAATGCCTGGAAGTGTCACAGGCTGCTTGTTAAATCAGAAAGGACAGAAATTTGGGCAATGTTTTGGTTTTTTCTAGCACATATTTTCAATAAATACTGGTAGGTAACCAGAATAATTTCTTTCCATAAAGAGATTTGCATATTTTTCTGCAGAGTGACTATAAAATAGGGATAAATTTTTTAGGAACTAAGTGTTATTTCTAAATTATTTTGTAGATTCTTCCTCATTTTCCTATATGTATGCTGAAAAATACATATTTCCTTTCAGAACAGGAAAAATTCGCAAGAGTTAAGGCAGTACATAGGGATTTGGTGTTTTACTATCATTCAAGATAGTAAAACATTGCATGAATGGAAGGAGTTTGGCTTGTCAGTGTGGACTGACTCAAAGTTATGCAGAGATGCAAGGTTTGATCTCCCTAAAGGGCCTTTCTTTTGCTTTATTCACTGTTTTTTATAGTACAAGGCAGAGAAAATTGGCAATGATATTTTTTGACATTGAGGATGTGTTGTGATGATGCTTCATTGATGGTGATGCAATGCTATTTTATGACATTGCAATGGTATTGCAATCTGATTGCTGGAAAAACTCTCATATTTGAATCAGAAAAGGACTTGCCCCATGCACTTTTTCCTCCTAGCTAGAAGTCTGAATCTAGTTCATCAAAAACATGTTTCCTTCTATTGCACAGTACCATCTCTAACTATGAATAATACTTCCCTGATAGGAGTATAGGCAGACCTTGTGCATGTAAGAGTGCAGAAAATAAAACCCAAAGCTTTTAATAGACATTTGACTGTTCTTTCCAGTGGTAGCTGCCATTCTTACAATAAATCTATTAGTCAGAACGTTAAATGTTTTACTGAATGTATAATTAAACTGTTAAAATGGTAGTTTTGACATCTCCCAGTCTAGCCCAGAGATACTATGCAAGAAAACAAAATACTGGGTACCACATCTGCAGCACCTCACTAGATTAGCTAAGAAACACATTATTCACCTCTGTTCTGCTAGCTCTTAATATTCAGAATTATAATGGTCTAAACTGCCTTGGGTAACATGAATAAAAGAGGAAAAAACTACAACTGTCATAATATATATTTGAATGTGACAATCTGTGTTAATTCAAAAGGAGTATGTTTCATGCTTATATTAATAACCTATTTAAAATCCCTTACCACTAGAATAAAGTCCATCAGAAACAACAGGAGCACTCTCAGCTGCAAATGCATTAAATCTTAAGTTATCACAGTGATTGCACCAGCTTTTCCCTTTAACTGGTATGTATTTAAAAGACCACAAAGCAGATCTGTTTGCTTGTTAATAGCTGATGAGTAGGTCTGCTGAGCTGTCATGGCTTAACCCCAGCCACACAGCTCACTGCCCTACCAGTAGGAATTGGGAGAGAATGGAAGGGTAAAAGGTAGAGAACTTGTGGGCTGAGGTTAAGACACACAAACAAAGCAAAACAAGGAATGATTTCACTGCCTCCTATGGGCAGGCAGGTGTTCAGCCATCTCCAGGAGAGCAGGGCCCCATCACATGTAAGGGTTATTTAGGCAGACAAACACCCATCACTCCAAATATCCTCCCCTTCCTCCTTCCCCCCTCTTTATACACTGAGCATGATGTCATATGGTGTGGGAATGTCCCTTTGGTCAGTTGGGGTCACCTGTCCTGGCTGTGTCTCCTCCCAGCCTCCCATGCACACCCACCTTCCTCACCAGCACGGCTGTACAAAAAGCAGAAAAGGCCTTGGCTCTGTGCAAGCCCTGCTCACCAAGAACAAGAACATCTATGTTATCAACTCTGTTCAGCACAAATCCAAAACACAGCTTCGAACAGCCACTCAGAAGAAAATTGACCCTACTCTGGCCAAAACCACCACACTGAATTCAGGATGTTCAAGGATGATAGGTTTGAATTAAACTATTCAAAATCGCTTTGACCAACAATTGACAGTATGAAGGCATCTCCAATTTAAAAACTCACATTGGAAAGGGGTGATGTTTTACGAGTTGGTGAGAATAGAATTGATACTTGAAGGTATTGAGATTCATTGCCAGGTTTTTGCAGAAAGAAGAGACTCCACTTTTGTGTATTGCTGGTTTTGCTCAATAAAATTTACATTTTAATCTACAGGGGAGTTCATGTACTGTCAGAGTGGCACTAGGTACTCCAGAAAGTGTTCTGTTTACCAGCACAACTACCCTGGCATTATTTTCTTTTCATGTAATAAAATCTAGGTGTTTTGCCTTGAAATAACAGAGCAATCATATTGAATTCTTCAATTCATATTGATTCTTCAATTTTGTATTGCAGTGTGGTTAAATCAACCCTTGGACTGTCCCAGAGATACAGTTCTAAGCCCCTTTTGCAATTGTATTTCCCATTTGTTCTTATGAAACAAAATTTTGTATGGATATTGACAGACACCCTGAAAATGTGCATCTCTCTGCTCGACTTCACTACGACAAATGTCAGGCAAGCTACGTGCTGCTCACTCTTTCCCCTCTTCTTGCACAAAGTTGTCAGTGTAAATATTTTAAAGTCAATATTTTTACTTATATTTGTATCCACCTATTATTTCTTTAAATAATACTTAATACATGTATTTACATGCAGAAAAATATTTACATGTAAATTTTATGCCATGTGATTTTACAGTGAGAGCTAATTTGTCAGCTTAAATTAAATGCTTAAATTAGCCTCTCTGACTTCCATAATTCTCCCCTATTTTTTCTTACTCCTTCCATTTGATTAAGTCTATGCTTTGCCCTTCACTACCTCGAGGTTTCCTGAATTAGACCACTCACTTTTCTCTCTTTTTTTTGGTCTTGACACTCACAAACTTTCATATAAGCTTCTTAATGCTCCCTCATCACCCTGTGTGTGAAGGAAATTGAGTTCTATGTGGCAGAGCACAGTCAGGGCACAATCTCTAATAGTATAATTTAGAAAAGGTCAGAACAGTATTGCTGAAAACTATACATGAACAGCTCAAAACTACTCTTCTCATTAGCAGGATGATTTTCTGATCCAACTGAGAGAAAAACTCAGTGGATCTTTGTAATCAGAGGTGCAGAATTATGAGGAGGAAAATGCAAAAGAAACAGCAAAAAGTTGAAATGTGTTCGGGAACTGTATCAGTGTTCTGCTCTGTCAGAAGCTAATTTAGTAGAAGTTTTGACATAGATTTTAACAGGAGAAGTCCTCAACTCATAGTTAAAACTAATGTCTATTTTGTGTGTGTTTGCTTATGTTTTTGTGACAAGCCTTTGAAAACATATTACCTGCATACCTGCTGTCTGGCAGTGGCAAATATATATATATGTGTGTGTATGTGTGTGTGTGTGTGTGTGTGTGTGTGTGTGTGTGTGTGTAAAATAGCTTGCAATGGCTTGTATCCATTACTTTGCTTTTAAATTTCAGTAAGATTTTAGATGAACATGAGAAAAACATACTTATCTAAGTTCTTATACCTTATCCTAAAAGCAAAGCATGACAGAAGGCAGACTACCTGTGGTTATATTAGAGATAGCATGTGGATGCACTCAGTTATTAAGACAGCAAATTTAAGGAGGTTTTATTTTAAATCCCTAAATTCTTCACCAAAACAAACAGCCATCCTAATTCTGCAGCTTCAACAAAAAGAACGAAGAAAAGTAAAACTGTGGTATCCCTTTTTTGTCCTCAATATTGAATATTTGATATACCAGTATTGCTAAAATATAACAACACACACAGGCTAATGACACCTGTCTGTTAATTGCTTCCTGAAGCAGCATAGTTTACAGATTAAGGATTAAAGATAAAGTTTGGATAGATGATTTTGGGGTATTGCATTTGAATGTCTGGTTTTGTTGGTTTTGTTTGTTCACTTTTTTGGTTAAACTAGCATAAGGAAACTGGTAAAATATTGCCAGTTGATACTATGTATCACAAAGAAATTAGAGTTGTTGCTCTTGGGATTTTTCACTCCATATTTGCTACTCTGGAATAATAAAATTTGATTATGTACTTACAGTTAAACTATCCAAGCAGATGTTTAAATCCATGCTATCAATTTTTTTATCTGACTTAGATGATGGTTAGAGTATTTGCTGAAACCAAAGGACAAAAGCTTATTTTAACATCTGATTTAGTTCTGTGAGTGATGACCTCCTGACTACTAAATCAAGCATAAATCTCTCATTGACTGAAACAAAGCCAAAATTTCATCCTGATTATATCACTCCAGCAGTATCTACTCCTTTTTTATACAGTTTCGCTCTTCACAGTTAATGTCAGAATTTAACTTCTTCTGTATGTGACACAAACTATTTACCCCTCATGTCTTGCATATTAAATCCAAATTAATACCATTTCATGATCCTACACATACAATTTCTTCCCTAACAGATGTGAATGAAAAACAAGACAGAAAATTCAGCAGGATCTCAAGCAGCCCACAGGGAGCTGCAGCACAAGCCAGACACACAGGCAGGCAAAGGCCTCAAAAACATCTTTTCATCTCTAACCCCTGCTGTGTCATCCTTCCTTAAAATTTCAATTGCTCCATTCTGTCCCGTCCTATATCAAAAGCCTCTGTATCAGGTAAAAACACTTCGTCAAGTATTTCAATATCCAGAAAAATTAAAACTTGAGGCACAGGTGAGGTAGAGCAGACACTAAGGAGATGCTGGTGCCTAAGGCCCCATGCGGACAGAATCGCTGCTGCTGCGCCAGCTCTTTCCTTTCAAGCTCTGCAGGGCCGGGCAGCTTCTCTGCCTTGACATTTGTTTTCTTCTTCTGATCTACATCTCTTCCTGAATACATATCTTTCATGCCTCTAGGCACTAGCTAGGACATCTGACTGGTAAAGGGAGAAAAATATTAGCCAGTTATGCTGACCCCCTACATAAGGGCATTAAACAGTATTCCTTTGGAGCCGATTTTAAAATATCTTTAAAAAATGTTTGCAATATCTCACAGAGAAAGAAAAAAAGATGACATATGATTTCAAATAGCCACCATCATCTTAATTTTGGATTTATTTTTTCTGGAGTTGCTCCTAAAAAACTTGAAAGAATTAAAGGTTGTTACTGTCAGTTGTAGGAAGAAAGGATACATACACAGAGCAGTGTAATGATAGTTCATTTCTTATTCAATTGAAGCAACTTAAAACTCTGCTGCATTAGGGATATTAAAAATGCCAATTTCAAGTAAAGTAAATTTTAAATATCAGGATTTTGTGTGTCTGTGTGTAATCCTCATTTCTAATTTGTATTGGCATCTTTGATAAGAAATAATGCTCTTAGTAAAGCATGTCTCCAATCATCATTATACTAAACAGGAAGGTAGAAGTGGTGAAATTAAAATTAGATTTTGGTTTTGAGGAGAAACTTCCACGATGTTTAAATGTGGAGCACTACAAAAACTTGTCAGACCTTTAAAAAAAATGATGAAGCCTTTCTTGTCTTTAATATCATTATACTATCTACCAAATAGGTTTTTTCTAGGACAAGTACCTTATTTTCAGTTTCATTCCTGTACAGCTTGAGGAACAGTATTGCAAGAACCCAAACCAACCGTTCCCACTTGGCCAAAGGAAAGCTGGGAGCTGGAGGAGGTAGGGGGATAAAATTTTACTACTTTCTGCTTAATACAGGATTCAGAAAATAAAATTATATGTACAGTTGAGCTTTCTAAATATTATTTACCAAATACCATATTCATTGAACCTTTGTCATTTTTCATTGACTAATTTATTCAACAAATACTGCTATGATAGTCAACCAATTCTGCAGCAGTCAAAACACTATTTGTCAAATAAATTATTTGATAAATAATGACAATATTCAAATCCCTTAGTTAAATGTAATAATTTGTTTACTTCTATATTTTCAGCTAGCTTCAACCTCTGCCATGGAGTAAAGCTGCCTAAATACAAATTGATGATGTACATTAAAAGCTAACATATAACACAGATGGTGCTTATTTTCCATCAGTCAATTCTTCTTAAAAAATTTGTTAAAGAACAAGCTGTAATTGTACTTTCTTTCATCTGTTCTTTAATATTTTGTTTGTTTCCTCTGGTCCTTCTTTCCAGCTTATCATATAATTTTCTAGATGATAATGGTCGTTTTTATATCATTTATATCCAGGAGGTGACTTGATGCCATTTTTGAGAAATGCTTTTCAATTGCAATCTTTGGCTATCTCTAAAGAGTTAATTACAATTTAAGTACTCAGATATGAGTTCATAAAAACAGAATCCTGTGAATGTATGTTATGCACTAGAAAATTATCTAAGCTCTGCTTCAATCATTTCTGTGACTGAAAAACAAGGAATTCACAGTGCACGAACAAATTAGACTATTTTGCAATTAGGAAAATATTACTATAGACAACTAGACAGAAACCTTGTCCATGAGCAGGATGCTGAGCAAGTGGAACAAGAATTTTTATCAGTAGCGATGTCTTCCTTTTCTATATGCCCAGTAGGAGAAAACTGGAACTGCATATGTAGAATTAGTGAGTATTCATTACTACATCCAAATGCAAGAGTAAATTTCAAACACATGCAATACTGCAGATTTAACCTGGCAGGGAAAAAAAGTAATAAATTTAAACCTAAGGGAAAAGCCTTCAACACATGCCCATCAACACAAGAATAGCTTTATCAAACTAAGCATGGAAAGTTTGGATGTCACTTAATAGTTTTGGCCTTTGTCAATAGATGCCTCAGTTCTCTCTCCTTGAAAAGGGGCAGCTGTAAATGTTCCTATGTGTTTGGATTCTATGCAATAAATCTGCAATATTCATAAAGCACTTATATTCCTGAAAATCAACACAATACTTATTTTTCTGTTTTCTTTACAATTAAATATTTTCATAAATGTTAAATAACTTTTGCAAACATTTGGCACAAAGGGTAACCCTACTCCAACACCATACTCCACAGAAGCACCAAGTCCCAAACTGTCCCTACTCAAAAGCCTGACTCTGAGTGACTAAACTCTTGATACTGTTTGCCTCTTGATATTTAACCAGATTATTAATGATTCAGCTGGTAGGTAGCCGTGATCTCTGTCTGATGCTACAACTCATTTAGCAGTCATGATGTTACTTTTAAGGATAAATGGAACCACATTAACTGAAAATATGGACATGTGCAACAAAACTGCTAATAACATGATTTAACTACCTGAGAGGCTTAAGAGAACTTAGAAACCAAAGCAATCCCCAACAGCAATATGATTTATTTACATGCTTTCTGATCATTGTTATGCTTAAACAACATTTAGCAAATTCAGCAAGATAAAAAAATGCAATTTTGTGGTAAATTTGTTCTTTATGAGTCACTAATCTTAAGTTTAATGAAGAAACTACCTTAACACATCTGAGCTGCAGCATGCCTGGCTGGCTTGTTTCAGGTCCTGGGGATAACATGCCATCTGTCTTTTTTCCTGACTTTTTTTCCTCAGCATATGGACCAGACAGAATTGATGCTTCAACACCCTAGCTTCTCTGAGGCTGAATGCCGTTCCAAAATGCAGAGGGCAGTACACTGGTAAAGCTATAGCTAGGGAGAGAGGTTGTGCTGAGGGACAGCTCTGCACCCCACTGTGAGGTGCCAGTTTGTGCACAGCCTTGTAGACAAATGAGCTCCAGGAGGCCTTGCCTTCAAAATCAAGTCATGATTAGTCTGAGCCATACAGCTGTATGCCTTGACATGTTCTCACTCCAGGATCCATATGCCTATTTTTCATATTTTACATAGCTTTTGATCTAAATAGGCAAGTTATCACACAAGAGGCAGAAAAAAATTACAAGATTCAGCAGTTATAATAGGAAAACAAGTACAAAGGTATGCGCTGCTTTCTTTGCTGGGAGTTTGCTGTTTCAAGCTATGGCAAATATAGGGTCTCACACTACATCTTTTGAAGGACCCTGCACTGAACTGTAAATGCTCAATTCTGCTACCCTGCAATGATGAGAATCACTGGAAATTGTCCTGAGAAATGAGATATCTCCAGATTTACTTGGCAGTAAACAAGGAGAGCAGGACTTGGAGTTGAGGGTAGTCATCATCTAGCCCAAAGCCTGGCATCTCCACAGCTGAAGAAAGGAGACAAAGCATATGCTGCCTCATATGAACTAAATGTCACTTATCTTCTAAAGCTGATTTTACTGTAAGATTGTTATTACTTGTTTCCCCACAGTCCCCATTGGTATTATAAAAATTTAATTTCTACTCTAAATGTTTAAATCCCAGTCAAACCTGTTGACATTTTGAAGGATAAACATGAGGGAGATGCGCAATTGTTCTGCACTGTTCTGGGTCCCGATGAAAGGCTGCATCAGCTCTAACTCTTTTTGGGGTTTTGGGGTATAGCTCTTTCTTAGTCATTTCAAACATAATATGTCCTGGAATAATTTACTTTTTCCAAGAAAAGTCAATTACAATCAATTACTTAACTTTTGGGTACTGGAGTGTTATTTCCTGCGTAGTGACTCTTTTGTTTTGGGGTTTTATTGAGTGTTTTCCAATAAATTGAAACATTTATGAATCAGAGAGCATCACCTCCTCAAGAAGTCAGAATTTTACAAAAATTTCCAGTGCTTAAAGTAGCATCACTTAAATTATTAGCATTTTTGTTGTGCATTATCTTATTTTTCTGTTGAGATTAAAATTTAACATACAAAAAAGTCTTTCCAATGTAACAGGAAGCCAGAATTTTCTAAGACACTACAATTACTGTGTAATTGATCTGACACAGTAAGACCTTACAAGTGAATTCAGAAGTTCTCATCCATATAAAATTGTGATAATACAAAAATATGTGAAGGCATGATACTGATCATAGGAGCCTTATAGTCTAAATAAAAATAATTATGACCAAAAGTGGTATACAAACAAACAAAAAATTATCAATCAGAATGCTTTTTTAGTGAAAAAAACAAATAATTTCCTAAACTAAGTATACCCCAAATGTATGAACCCAATAAACTTACAAGTGGTTTCCATAATGACCTTCTTGCGCAAAAAAATGTAGTTTGCTCTAACATAAGAATAACAAAAACCTTCAGTCCCAATAACATTCTATTTTCCTTCTCAGAAAATCTGCATAGTTTAATATTTTTTTCCTCATACTATTTGTTAGCTTTGTTAATTATAAAGCAAACAGCCTGAAAACATCACAGCTGAAGGCTATGAGCATTGCTTTGAGTGCTTTTGTATTGATTTCAGACCACTCTCACTGAGTGCATCAGCATAATATTACTGCCATAGGCAGGCAATATGTGTTGATTAGTACAGAATCAATTTTATCTACTTTCATACTTGAGATCATATTTAATTAATGAGAAATGCAAGCAAATACTTTTTGAAACAAAATAACTCTGATCCCTCTTTAGGGGTTCCATTAATTTATAATGTTCTTTAGAACCTGAAAATTGTTCTGGCTTGTCTTTTCAATTAATAGGGGTTTGTTCCTATCACTATAAAGAAAAATTCCTTCAGGCAAGTTTCCTGAAATTCCCTAACACATCAATCGTTACAGAAAATAAAAACATACTTTAAATAACCTCAGCGTGGTTATACCCATAGGCACAATTTGGCCAACAGAAATTTAATATCTGAGAAAACTAATAAATATTTCTGCTTGCAATTTGCATGGAAGACAGCTGAAAAAAAACATATGTTTACTTAACTTATTTTTATAGCTTTTATGAATTTAATCTAAAAATTGGCAGCATAATTCCATTTAATCTATTACAGGTAAATGAAAATCTATTGCACTGATATTAAAAAAAGTAGTGGCTAAAAAAATCATTACATTTACATTAATTGCACTATTTTTTATGTCTTACTTGACAAAATACCATTATAAACTTACCTATTACCATAAAATCTGAGAGAGATGGTGTTCACTAAGCATGACAATGTAGAAAAGTGGAAGCTGAGAGTGGCATAGAGTTGTTAAGGCAGCTTAAATTCCCCTTGTGGCCTCCTGGGGGATCAGTAGGTTTGTAACAATGATGACATCCAGAACTGGCACTCAATTGATCTGCTGGTCCTCCTTTGAACTGACAAAAATACTTGGCTTGGCTAGTGCACCAAAATTACTGAGTTCTCCAGAGGACAAAATTGTGTACATTATCTCATCCAGTGGTGATATAAATTAATCCTATTGTTTTATCCAAACAAAGTCAGCAAGAACCTGTAAATCTGATGAACTACAATTGATGACTTGTATTGTTGATCCATGAAGAAAGAGGAAATGGGGAAAATTCCAGCACCCTTTGCTGTTCTCATATATTTCTGCAGCTGCTTTTGCTCCACATTGTGCTCCAGTTTGAGTCCACGAGCACCAAGGCTACCAGCCAAGTACCGACCTAACCCACTCACTCTCCACTCTCCGTGGGAGAGGGTTGAAAATGCAACATGAAGGAGAAATCCTGTGGTCAGGATAAAGGCAGGGAAAATGCTTACCAGCTCTTCCTGTGGTCAGCACAGGCTCAACCTGGAGAAATTTAAATTAATTGTGTTGGTCTGTTGTGTCAACACCTTCGCCTCAATTGATGTTGACCTTCATCACACTCTTCTTTGTTCTGTCCACCTCTCTTTCCATACCATAATATAAAACACTATAAAAGGGTGATTTATGCCCTTCCTTGAATACTCTTTCCAAGAAGTGCCATGAGTGGGACTGAAGGGCTCAGCTGTGCCCTGTGGTGGCTCCCTGTGGTTGGGATGGGATGTACCTGGTGCGTGGCAGCCTCTGGTCTTTTCTCTCCAACCCCAGCCCTGCAGCTCCTCTATCGGCTCCTGGGTGCCACCTGCACCTGGCACGAGAATCTTACCTAAGCATTTCCCTCCCACATATTGAAATGTGGATATACAGTGCCTCCAATTTGAAACTGAGCAGGGTTTTGCTTTGGAAGTACAGCAAGTTATACCTATCCCCCCCCTTTTTTAAATCACCAATCAAAACAAAACAAAACCAAAACAAACAAAAACAAGCAAATTGTCTGGCAGAACCCAACTGGGTATTATATAAATCATTCATTTTCCACTCATTTCTCCTTCCATCCACAAGCTAATCTGTCCCTGTGTTCATGTGTGCTCCTTCAGGAAAATATAAAATTTTTGATGGTTGATGTTAGAAGGCTATATGTATTTTAGATTTATAGCAGTGTACTGTTTTACAAGCAAGTTACATTATTTACAGAAATCCCTTATTGGTGCAGTATTCAGTCAATGAAAGAATTATTCTCCCTTACCTTTGTGCTGACACCTGAGATAAAGTAAATAGCAAACACCAGTGAGTGAAATGTCACTATATGTTTATTTGAAATCTACTTGGCCTTCATGCAAGATCGTCGTTTGCTACACCTTTTAGTATGCCAGACAACAGGATTTTTAATTTTTTTTAAGTATTCTCTGGAAAAATGGAAAATATAGATTAAATACCTAAATAAATTAAAAGACAGAAAATAAGGTTAAAAAAGAGGAAACATTTTGTCTTAACAAGATCGCCTGCTTTCAGTTCAATCATATGAAAACCATTCACTGGAAAAGGAAACCTGGAGATGGTTTGTGGAAGATAATGCAAGGACAAAGAAATACCAAAGCATGGATAATGAATAGGCACTTACAAAGACTCAAAGTTTTTATCATACACAAAACAAAGGAGATGCAGTAGAAGTTTTAGAGTTTTTCTCAGGTACTATGCATCTGAATCAGAAACTATTGTTTTAAAACAAAACAAATCAAACAAACAAAAAACTCAAAACAAAAAAAGAAAAAAAAAACAGAAAAAACCTAAATCAATTGCATAAAAGCTCCAAACTAGACGATAGTACATGGAATTATTTTCTGTAATATTCTTGCTTGAGTATGATTTGAGTTAGTAATGAAGAAAAGCTAATTTCATTTCAGGGCTGTTTAGTGGACTGTGAGACAGATACAGAGAATGATTTCATATGTATTCAATTTGCAGTGGGCAGCATAACACATACAACAACCTGCAGAGAGTAATCCCAGTGGAGAAGTGTTGTGGTTTAACCCCAGAAGGGGGAAGAGAATCAGGAAATAAAAATGAAAAAACTTGTGGTTTGAGATAAAAGCATTTTACTAGAGAAAGTAAAAGCCACACTAGCATAAGCAAAGCAAGACAAGGAATTCTTTCACCACTTCCGATGGGCAGGCAGATCTTCAGCCATCCCTAGGAAAGCAGGGCTCCATCTCACATGAGGAGCTTATTACTTGGGAATACAAACATCATCATTTCAGATTTTCCTCCCTTCCTTCTTCACTCCCCATCTTTGCATGCTGAGCATGGGCCATATGGGGTGGGACATCCCTTTGGTCAGCTGGGGACAGCTGTCTCAGCTGTGTCCCTTCCCAATTTCTTGTGCACCCTCAGCCTCGTCACTGGTGGGGTGGGGTGAAGAGCAGAAAAGGCCTTGACTCTGTGTAAACAAGGTTTAGCAACAACTAAAACATACCTGGACTATCAACGCTGTTTCCAGCACAAATCCAAAACACAGCCCCATACAGAGGCTGCTGCAGAGAAAATTTACCATAGCCCAGCCAACACCAGCACAGGCAGCTAAGGACTAAAGGGATAATCTGCTTCCCTGAAGTAGTTGTAACTCGGAGCAAGGCAAACTGAAACAGCACCACTGAGATCTGAACTGTTCCAGGTACCTTGTGTCATTTAGGGAGGCAGAAGCAGGGACAAGAATAAGGCAGTATTTTTTATAAATAAAACAAAACTCTACAGTAAGTCTCCTTACCAGTTGACCAGCTAAAATAATTTTGCACTCACATATAATGCCAGATTACTTTCTCTGATCTTGACAAGTTATTTTTGGTCCATTGAGGAAGGATTCTATAGGAAGTAAAGTATGAGTGTAGCAAAAAGAAGAAACTAATTATTTTTGCAACCTTATTGTTTACAAAATTGTATTATAGTAAATATAAATTCATACATAAATTACAGTAAATTAGAAACTATTTTCCATGAATTTTTTTTTATAGTTTACTGAAATTTATTAAGTTTATATATTTATAATTATTTGACTTATTTTAAGAAACAATTTTACCAGAAGGTAAAGCAGCTATTTTCACTTGGAAGCTGATTTTTTTGTTTCCTCTCAATCTTCAAGCTTCTACTTTTCCTTCATACTTCATAAATAGAACATACAGGGCAGGGACAAAATAAAGACATTATATCCAAAATCCTGGTTTGAGAAGACTTTTGATGTACAAGTGTATTATTCTAAAAGGCAAATTTCAACTATGCAGGCATGAAAACTTGCAAGGATTTTAGAACTGTAAATTCTACAGCATAATCAAATTATTCCATGAAGGAGAATGTAAGACTTTGCTGACATGGATGGACAATGAGATGCAAAAGAGTGTGCAAAGAAAGATAAGCTAGCCAAATTATCATACCAGAGAAAGCATCTCAGATACATTGCATAAAGAGCAGAAACACAGTAGTGTATACCCTAATTTCACAAAGTTAGATATTTCAAAGGAAAAGAGTGTGGAAAGATCTGAATGTTAAGAGTTTTTGCCCATGACCAATCGTTCTCCAGAGTTTCACTCAAGGGACTACAGAGAGCAGAGATGACATTCAAAATGTATCCTCAGAATTCTCCATTACAAACTGGGGACTGCATTTTATCAAGAAATATTCCCAAGACATAAAGTGAAACAAAAATACTGAAATTTATCTTAAAATCTTTATCTGACTCTTTCAGTTTGTTCTAACTTGTCCCATAAAAATCAGAGGAAACTGAAGATTCAGTTACACTCCTCTCTGCAAATGAACAAACATACTTTGACTTTCAGGTGTAGAAAGGAGATGAGACTGGAAGAGAAATGCAGGAAAAAGCATTAGGATGTTGGATTTTTCCTACAAGGCAGTAAGTGCTGAGTTGTAAAAATGTAAAATGAAACAGGATTCATGACATCTCCCCCTTCTCAAATATTTAAGTCATAAGGATAGATTACCAACAAGTCTTCCAAAATGTTGTGGAAAAAAAGATATTAAAAATAAGACAAATGTATTGGTGGCTGAGAATTCTTACAGTGTTTTCCATCTATGAGAAACAGGCAAAGGTATTGTTTTGTGTACCTTTTTGAATTCATATGTCTATCTTGACAAAATTTTTATATTTTCTCCAAGAATATGCATATACATTTATATTGTAGCTTGCAGTTTAAGTTTTAAAAGCAGAGAGTATGATAGCAGTTGAAAATCAGGGAGCTATCCAGAAATATTTTGAAGGCTATATATTCTTTTATTTCATATATAATAAAGTCATAAAAAGGACAAAATAAATTTCAGTAAATCCTTCAGGTACTTTGAAAAAGCCACAAAATCAGCTATTCATTTGCCTCTGCTTCATGAAAAGATTTTCTGAAGCCACTTAATAAGTGGAAAAGTGAGAGGGAGAAGAGATCAAGACTACAACATGAGCTAAATACCAGTAACCAGGGTTATGAAGTGCATGTAGATGTTAATTGTTGTGCTGTATTTCTGGAATGGATACAGCTCATTTTACTAAGTTTAGCATGAACAGCTTGTTTCATAATGTAAATACATTTTTAAGGGGGCATAGAACAACTAAGATGTATATTTTGTTTAATTTAGATTTGTAATTTTTTCCATATTTTAATTTTTTTTTTTAATTTATTGGAGAAGAAATTTACATATAGACCACACAACATACATGCATTCTCATACACACACAAATGTTCTGTGTGCTTACACACAGATATATCCCACCATTATGGAAACAAAATGCCTTCTGCATAGTAAAGAATTTTTTTATAAAATGGACACAATTTTACACTTCAGACTAATATGCAATTATATTTTTTAATGTATGATGAGCAAATTATGGCAGTAGTGTGAACTCTACATTTGGAGCTCTAGCAGTGGGCCACATAGAGTACTGTAAATCTGAGTAATATTTTTTACTGTCTGGCTAGTCCATAATACCAATAAAAATTGATCTATCCCTAAAAGAAGTTGTTGGGGGTTTTTTATTAACAATACTGTGGAACTAATAAGAAATATTTTATTTACCACCTTTTAAGACAAGAATAGTATCCACACCCTGTTTCTGTACTCATGTCCCACATACCTGCTCCAAGAAAACACCCTATGGGCTCAGAACTGTGATTTCTGGTAGGGATGGGTAGTTTTGCTAACCATATGCCAACCATCTTACTCCTTTGGCTTTCCTAGTGTTCATTCAGTTCAACATTTCCAAATAGCACCATTACTCTGAGGAAAAAAAAATTAGAAAAGCAATTTTAAAAATGGTAAGAGGTGAAAAACTCTCCTTGAGCATCTATTATCTTGAAATTTTTTACTTGGGTAATTTATAGTTTATTTTCAATTACTGCTGAATTCTAGCTGTGGCAGCTTCCTTAGATTCAGATAGACAGATAGACAGATAGACAGATTTGTTGTATAAATTTCCTAACACCCTATAACTCAGAGCAGCCAGGGACAAAAAACAGATAAGTAAATCAAGTAAAACCTCCCTTTATTACAAATTACTGTTTCATTCATTCATCTTTAAACATATTACCAGGCGCATAGACCTATCTAGAAGAACACTTCTAGAAAGTTGAGGCTTTTTACTCTTTGCCTTAGAAGGTGCTAGTTTAATTGGCTTCTGTTTTCTTAATCTGATTTTTTTCATGGCATGAGCCATGAAAGAAAGCACATCAAAGTACAGACATATTCTATCCTGGAATTAGTCTTTTAAAAACTGAAAGGACCAGAAATTTTAGATTTTCTGCTGAATTAAATCCAGTAGAGGATTTCATTTGATGAATTACAAATTAATAATCACCTCTAATTAGTTCATAATATATTTTTCTACATGTACTGTCACATTTAAATATTAATTATTAGTAATATGAAAAATTAATTAAATTAAAAACCTACTAAGACTTATCTCTTTGCAAGAGAAAGTTTGACAAAAAAAGAAAGCAAAACAGAATAATAAGTCAGAATTTGAAGTAGTAACAAGTTTTACATATCTGCAACATATTTCACTGTAAAGGTCTAAGTACAGCAGCAAACAGAGAAGTCATCTTCTCTGCATGTCATAGAGCTGTATCACAGTCATCATCTTTCAGATAATACACCTACAGCAAAAAGGTAGCTCTTAGTTTCACTACATCAGAAACTGTCTCAACTTCAGTCAATAGGAGTTGGACATAAGCAATTATACTTAACAATACCAAAAGATCAACAAATGAATACTTTTATCTTTAGCCAATTAAGACATCAGACAGCAGGAAGTGTAGCAAAATTAGGAGGAAATAGTGAGGAAAAGACACCCCATAACGTAAGAGGAAATTACAAATGAATGAGAAAATTTTGTATAGGTTTTCAATAAGGTAGCTCTTGCTGGCTGATATTCTCATAGAATCAAGTCCAGTGCATGTTTTGGGATACTCGATGTTTCTTAAGAAAAGCATAATGTTACCATTTCAGCAAGTGTGAAACATAAGGTCTTTCAAGAAAATAAAGGAAGGAAAAAAGAAACATTGCTTTACAGTCACCTTAGCAGCAACCTTTGCTTCATAGCAACCCTTTCCTGATGTAGTGGCAAAAATGCCACAGAAGTATGAGCTCATTGGGGTCATTTTGCTGCTTGGCGCGTTAAGAGGGTTTTGTTTCCTCTAGTATCTGAACATATAAAGAGAATGCCATGTTAGTCTTACTCTAAAAGGTAAAAGTTTATTTTGTTAGGTTTTATTTCAAGGATGACTGGCTGCTGAGTGAATGAAGTTAGTCTAATCTCTCCTTATGAGCTCTGACATTAAAAATGCTCAAGTTCTTCCAAACCAAAAAGCATTACTTTAACTGCAAGAACAAAAAGAACAGATGTGGAAAGCAGAAGGGATCCAAAAGGAGTAATTCCTGGTATATGTGTTTCTCACCAGCTGTAGTGGAGACTGCTTCTCAGCTGCCATCTTCAGCACCCAACAGCTCCAGGCTCAGAGTTCAGCCCAAATCTTGTAAATACAGAAGCGCGTCATCATGAATTGTATCTCTTTACGCTGTGAGAAATGGAAATGAGAAAAACAATAAAAGCATGTGCATAAGTTTTTTGAAAAATACCCATTGGAATTTTTCTGGAAAGCCAGATAGAGAGAAATGCCAGGAGATATTTGTGGTTGTTGTGGATGTTATCAATTCAGAAGCCAAGAAATAACAGATTTACTCTGACCTTTTCACAGATGAGATGTAAAATTAGCATCCTGAGATGAATTGCAAAATACTGCAATGTTCATATTCAGAAAGATGTATATAGTCCTACCTTTATTGAAGTAAAGGAGAAGAAAACAATGCACACTTAATGACAACCTCTTCAAAGGATGTAGAAGTAGATCCTGGTATGGCAAAACAAGTATTCTGCGAGCTTCCCCAAAGAATCTGCACTTAGGACATTTCCCAGGGCAAAAGTGCAGTAGAAGGCTTGCAGCTGAATGTTTGGTGTGTGAGACAACAGTCACTATGATTCTGATCTTCTTTCCTCCCTAGAAGGCCCCTCAGAGAAGAAAACAGTTCACGATACAATCAACATATATGTTTGCAAGCAGAGAGAATTGGATTTCTTTATGTGAGAACCAAGTGAGCTGGGCATAAACTTGTTATGGCCTGGAAGGCAGAGCAAAATTACTCTGTATGGAAACAATCCAAAAATTCAGACTTCTGAGTCAAGGAACACTGGAATGCTGTTTTATTTTGCACATAAAGTAAGATGCCTTTCTCTCCGTATAAGATACAAGAAGTATGTTTCCTGTCATGATTATGTATTTAGTGTCTGCTTTGGCATTTAAATTCCAGTGACCCTATTACTGCTGTGATAACACAACGCTGTGTGCTACTACCTTGGCTGGCAGCAGAGATCTAAGTGAGCTGGTCAAGCAAAATTCAGTTTCTGGGTAGGAGTGATAGGATGTGAGTTTGGGGAATTGAGAGAGAACACGACAGTCTGAGTAGAACAATTAATGCTGTGTTGTATACATTATTCATTTTTATATAAAATTCCAATGTTGGACAAGGTAGGGAATTGTAGCTGGAGATACTACATAAAAATCTTAGGTCACAGTATAATTAAAAGACTTGGGAAGAAGAATTAAGGGAACCAACATTCACACTATAACCTTAAGTTACAAAGCAAAACAGCTGAAAGGAAGAAAATAAATCCTTAAAGACAACATTTTTAACTCTAGGCTCAGAACTAAAAGATCAGAAAATAGATAGCTTGCATACTAGTCTCACTTTCAAAATAATTTTTATATGAAGAAAGCAAAAAAGATTTTCCATTAAGCATATTTTTGACTTTCTAAACTAAATTCTGGATGCAAATTTTCAGCAAGGCCTGGGTTGTAGATAAAAGAATCATCTAGAAATCAAATTGAAAACTTAATGAGTTATGCTGATAAATTGGAATAAAAATGGATTGTATAGTTCAGAGAAACATAACATTAGAAATATTTAGAACACTACACAGTTGATATTTTGAAACATGCCCAAGCTATTTTAAACAAAGAATGTCTAATGATCAAACAGCTAGATCTAAATCAGAAAAAAGTTATCATTTTATAATTTTTGTGATTCAAAATCAAAATACAAGTATTTGGTAACATAAATTGTATGTATCATCAGTAATGCTTAAACATCATCAAATGAAGAAATGTTCTCTTTTGTCACAATATAATATAAAATGTCAACACACCTAGATGACTTTTACAAACTTGTACATGCCTGAAATTTTCTGGTAGATTTACACCAATAATAATACAGAGTGCTTTGCCCTCTGTACATAAATTCTTTTATAAATGTTGTAAGCTGTTACCGATTGGCAAGTACAGTTGAGGCTTGTCCTAGCATTAATGTAGAGCCCCAATGTAAACAGACTTTTAGATTTGTTATAGTGTGAAACTACAGGTTCTGTGATTAAACCACTGTAATTTTCTTTTATGTGAATCATTGGATGTGCAGTTTAGGACTAAGGATTGACTCCCAGACATCTCCATTCCTGTTATGCATAGGTTTAGCACTACTTCCAGTGCTTAAACAGGAAAGAATATAACATTTTCCCATCAGGCAAACTTAGCTGAGGTGGCAGAGCCTGCCTTCTGCTCTCCCCCAGCCATCAAGACTGTCACAAGGGATCACTCTTTCCATGAGGAAAGAAATTGTAGAATTGTTGCTGTAACTCAGCAGCCTTTACTGTCAGCAATGATCATACTTTCTGAATCAAAATAACTACTTCTGAAACCAAAATAACAGGGATTGCTGAGAGAGAGCCAAGGAGGTTGGGAACAATATGAAAAAAAATAAAAATAAAGAAAAGCACAAATTAGACAAACCAGATCAGCAGTCTATTGTCTACTCTTTATATTTCACAAGCTTTTCTGTATTTTCTACTCTGAAATACTAAAAAGCCATATTTTCATATATTAAATTAAAAGCTCACAGGATGTTTTCAAGAAGATGTAATACATCCATTTCCTTCTTAGTTGCACAAAGCCTGTGAGCATTAACAGGAAAAAAACTTCAGGATACGAAAACTTCAGGATAAGAGCATCTCCCTCCCCTCACCTTCCCCGTGGAAAAGGTGTTTCATTTCCTGTGTATTATAAACTCCAATGTCCTTCTCTGCATGTATTTCTGAAAAAGTAGAGAATAGTAACTGATGCTTTAATGTGACAATTACACAGCAACACAAAAATGGTAATACATCAATAAATATAGGAATTCTGTGTTTACCCCCAGATGTTAAGATCTTGCAAATTTAATTTAGTTCCGCATTACATTGGAGAAAACACATTCACAGCATTGTTACCTGTTTTGCATTGAATACAAATCTTTATCAATTACGTGATCTTTGTATAAAAATAGATTAAACTGAGTTTATTTAGGTAGAAAGTCACAAATGTTAAGACATGAAAGATTTACTTTTCCTCAGACAATTGTAATTCCTTTGTCATTATGCTTATGTAATATGACACGATTTTCAGCTACAGGATCTCATACATTCACCACAGGCTATTGCCTCACTCAGGAATAAAGCTGCATAGAAAATGAAAATGTGACCCATTAAGTGTCTGCCTTTGCAAATGAAATGTTTCTTAACCTCTAATGATTTTTTTTTTAATTTTCTTTACCTACTTACTTTTGAGGCTGGCAGCAGAGTATTTACATTGTTTAAGAATTTACACTCAGGATAAATTGTCTTTATTTCCTTTCACTCTGTTGAAAGCTAACACGACCCAACAAACCTTTGGGACAAATTATCATCACATCTTTCTTGATGCCTCATAACTATGCCTGAGTTTGCTTATTAAATACAAAATAAATGGACCTAAACCACAACCAGTCAGTACTCTGTTGTCCCTAAAATATTTCTTCCATCTAAATCACTTAGTTTTATTGAAATTTGAATGTCATCTCCAAGAACCATAAGAACTTCTGCCTATGAAGAAAATTCATGTGAACTGCTTTACCAACCATTATGTATGGCTTCCCACAGATCTTACATACATGCAAAAATTGGAAGGAAACTTGTCATTATTCACCAGGTAGGAAACCAAAACACTTAATTTGTTCCTGTTGTTACACTGTTACAATATTTTCATGCTGCCAGGCTCTTCCTTTGACACAAACAGGATACTTACCAAGAAAATGTGCCCTTCTTGGGATATTAGATGTGTGATCATTAAGAGGTGCGGATAATTATTTGAAAATTAACACTGCTATATCGGAGTATTTTCAGCAGTTTTACTCTTTCTTTGTAAAGAGGAAACTCAGGGAAATGGTGTGTGTTAAAGCATGCCAGCACAAGCATCACTGAGAGCATTTACTTGAGACATACCAAGATAACATTTCTTTTCCTGTAAACTATAGTGGAAAGCTGTCAGATTCTGGTCTGTTCCTGTGCATAATGTACTTGTGCTGCTGTTACATTGTTCTGACTGATATGGGGATTATAAATTATTCTTAGGCATGTGCTCTTAGCATTGTAATTCTCACATATTTTGGAAGAGTTCTGAACATTTATTATGCCCATAACCCAACCTCCCTAAGCATTCATCACCTGATGGGAATAAAGAGTCTATGTGAAAGCATCAGAAGGAGCCTCTCTGCAAACATAGACTTTCAGCTGTAACTTCAGATTGAGTTAGCCATTTATCTTCTCTCTTTTCCACAGCTTATAGACTTTATGAGTTACTCATTTAATCTCCTTTCAGTTTACCATTTATATTTCCCCTTACAGGCGTTATATCTTTTTGATGCTTGAATTTTTAAACATCATATAACAGCTTCCTCCTCAAAAACGTTTTTCAAAATCTACCCAGGCAAATAAGGCCAAAATTCTTTAGATCAAACACATCTTCTAATTGCATTTGTTTTTGAGTGCCTCTTTATGCTTGATTTTCTGAGGCACATAGTGTCATGAGATCGGTAGATAGAGTGGAAATTGTGGCAGTATGCCACTTAGAGAAATCAGAGAAAATTCTCTGTCACTCACCTTTATTGCACTGGGCCTTCAACCAGAACCACTGCAGTTAGCTTGGTTAGCTTCAGCTAACTTGGTTATCTCAAGATAACAATGTGGTAATGAACACTTAGTTTGTTATCTTAAGATCAGGATTTTATCAGGGTTCCCTGGATCCCTGTTTATCACCTGGTTCCCTGATGAAAATAAAGGTGTCATTTCCAAAACTGATTTAAAATTCATACCATGGGCAAGAGGCTGTAGGCATTTAGAAACTTGTTTTCCAGAATATTTCTGTCCTTTCTGGCACAGCCTTCTACATCACAATCAGGATAACCTGCACATGACTCTTGAATTAGACATTGCCAGCTTAGTATTGGTAGTTGCAATATTGAATACTGCTGGTTTAGATTAAAATTTTCTTTTTTGTTGGTTTTCTTTCTGGTTTTTGTTTGGTTTTTTTTTAATTTTTGTCTTTTAGATCCCTGCACACTCTAGTCAGCCCTGACTACCTCAGCAACCTGTTGACACAAGCAGGACATGACATTCTCAACATTTCACTGTTGGTGTTCAGGGATGATGTTCCAGTGGAAAGTAAGGCACCAGCAATAGAAACTGCTTTCATCCATTTCCTCTATCAAATTAGACATCTTTGAAAGAATTTTTAAAAATCTTTTCATTCTACTGCTAAGCATTAGAAAAATTTAGTTGTAGGGAGCTGCTGACAGATCAGAACTATGCTTACCTTATGAAAGCTGCCATTCTTATAACTTGCTCAAAATGTATGGAGGGCGATTTGAAAATAAATCATCCCTTTCTCATTTGGTGACTCTTCATTTAGAAAGGTGCATTCTGTAAGCAGAGGACAGATCTTGGCTTTTTTAATTCAACCATTTTCCATGTGTTCAGCTTAAGGGAGGTCACCAAGTGATGCCAGGTACTTGAGCACCACTCCTGGCTGTTTCTGAGGCCCAGAGCAGATGAATAAAATAAAAGAAAAAAAAAGGAAAGAAGTAAAAATTACCATCATGGAAAAGAAGTAAATGATTGCTAAACACAAAAGGATCAAAGAAAAAAAATAGTGTCTGCCTATGAACCACACAATAGCTCAAAACACTTCACACCTTTCCTTCCAGCTGTAGGTCTGAAAAGCCTCAAAATTCAGAGCTCTTCAGCAGTTGCCTCAGGCACACAAAATGGCTAAAGAGAATTACCTGAAATTTGTGTAGCATTTTAATGAAAAATGTTAGTCTTGGGAAAAGCATGAGACTTTAGTTTTATTTTTATGTTTCCTAGTTTAATGATAAGGCAGGAAAAATATATATTTATCTTTTTTCTGTTAAGCCCTTTTTATCAAAGCCATTTGTTCTCAGTGACAGTAAAGGAATGTAAAATATTGAAAGTAAATTATTTAAAAGTTCCCATATATAACTCACAAGTACCAAAATTCAAGAGAGATTAAGGGCTTGTTTTTTTTTATTTTCATGTGATTCTTTGCCTCTACTTTCTTGATTAATCTGAGACTATAACTTTAAAATTCATTTCTTTCTCTAAGGCAAGCTTTTAAAAATTCAGAGGTTTACAAGCTGCTTTGAAATACATAGAAAAGATAAATGGATAATGAATATTACAATGGAATATTATGCTACATCTATTGTAATTATCTGTGCTACAATATAGGTAAAAATATTACCTGTTAACACATTTTCAAAGGTCATTACTGACTTTCCTGAAACATGACAAAATATATATGGCTAAGGTGCTTGGTTTTTTTTTTCCTATGACAAAATTGTGTGAAAAAGATTGGTACAGATATATTCAAGAAACTGAACCTTTAAGTTCAACCATGCAAAATTTACTACAAGAATTTCCAGGAAAAAAAAATAGAACACCATATCTTGTAGAAGTAACACATTATGGTTTTTGTACAGGCCTTTAATGTTTTGCTGATGAGTAAGGCCAGCGAAGACTTTGCTGTGGTTTTTTTTCCTGTTATGCAGAATATTTTTTTCTGAACAGAATTTGAAAACTTGGTGCATTTTCTAGTCTTTATGTACATCTTGCAGCTTGATTTGATTACTGGATTTCTGGAGAGAATGAATAAGAAATAACATAAGAATTGGACATCACAACAAAATAATTTGATGCAGTCAACATCCTTTTTAATTACAGTGTATGTACTATCCAGATGTGTGTATGATCAGGAGTAATTCAGACACGTTAGATTCACAGTACCTGTGTCACACCCACCACATACATGCACATAATTCTATCCTGGAAATAAAAATGCCAACCATTTTATTTAAGGAGAGCCACACTGTAAAAGATCCATCTGCCCAACACTTACGCTGTTGTGCCAAGGAGTAGTTTACTGTAGAAACTGTTTCTCTGCTGCTTTTTGGGTTAATATATGTTTTTATGAAAAATATGGAATAATTTCTCACATTCAGGACTGTAAAATCCAAGATCAGAAAAATTACTACAGGTGTTTATTTGATTTGATTTCTAGTAATTTCCCCTAATCTCTTTTTTTAATACTCTGCATCAAAGGCTCACAACAGTTGTTTCCTGGAATCACAAATTTAATCCCAAAACTGTTAAAATGATGGGTAAATATGAGAAAAGTGCTACCTGTCTCAGCAGCATTAATGCAAACATTTATTTTGATCCGATTAGCACCAGACAAAACCATGCAAATTATATTACTTGCTCTTGCTAAAGAAAGCTTTTCACATTTGGATGCACAGATATGCTGTCAATGTGACATGAGGATTTAATCTCATTGGAACTAAGATCTTGCCTCTCTGTCATCAACCAACTGAATCTTACTTCCTGAGGTGTATTCCAGAAACAAACTTACTTTAGACAGCTAGGATTTCTTCCAAAGGAATCTGGAATTTTTATGGGAGATTATTATCTTTTATCTCTAAGGATTTGCTAGTATTGTTCAACTGGGGTTTTTAAAATTTTTTAAAGTAAAAATTCATATTGTTCATAGTATCTTGTATATAATATTTTTTTTTCCATTTTGATATTTAAATTCACAAATGCCATGGAAATCTGTTCTTTTGCTTCTGAAGTAAATTCTCTGAGGCAAGCCAGTTGTATTTTCCTTCTGCAGCACAGAGCAGGGACAAAGATAATAGATGTATCAGTAAAGTACAGTGGAGCAGTCCTCTTCTGTGCATGAATGTGGAGCAATGTTCTCACCCATGTTCCTAGTAAAGAAGTCATCAGTGGAGCTGTGTTTCAGCATCTCACTTGAGAAAAGCAAAGGAGAGCTGCCATAGCAAGGAGGGAAAAACATTTCTTCCTCTTTTGCATCCCATAAGACATAAAGCCATATGGCCTACCTCATTTTATACCATTTTAAGACCTATCCTTACATAAAGAGAAAAAAATGTGTACTTATACTTAGTCTGACACAAATATGCACTCCATAGTCCAAAAGACTCTAAAAGCTATTAGGTTCTGTCAGCATCTGTGCACCAGCAACAAAGTGCTTCAAGAACATCAGAGTCAATAAGACATTAAGTCATTAGTGTCGAAGTGTTGCCCAAATTGGCATAATTATACTAGGATATAAAAAAAATTGTCATTTAGGTAATCTTGCTCTCTGTTCACTACCAATTTAACCTGGATGTAAACATACCATTAAGGGTTTGGGCACTCTAATTGAAGAAAAAAAAAGTTATTTTGATAGGCAATGACCTGATAAGAAAAAAAAAAATAAAAATATATATAAACTGATAGAAAATACTGGAAAAGGGGTTTTATTAATCCTGGGGGAACAAAAAACAACAAACCAAAGAGACAAACAAACAAACCAACTCCCCCCCGCACACACCTTTTCGCAGATATAATTTTCAAATCTTTAAAAAACTACTCTAAAGCACAATCACTTGTCTTCCTAATAGCCCTTGAAGACAGGGACATATGTGGAATTGTAAAGGAACCATAGGGCAGCACTTTCTAACAAGCACAAGGATAGACCCCCCAAAGGAGCCTAAGCATTAGAGACCAATATACTTGTCAGGAGTCTTTCACTCCACACACTCACTCTGTGTCTATCTTCTGTCTGTCTACTGGAATACAGCATCAAAGAGAAAATAAGTAAAGCTCTTTTCTTCCTTCTGACTGAGATTTTTCCATTTTAATTCTCTTTTATATTGGAGAAGCATTTTTCAGTCCCTGCTACCCCTGCCTATCAAAGAAAAAGCAGGCAACAGCTGGCTGATCAGAAGTCAGTATGACAATCAGAACAGAGTGGCAATCAACAGAGCTACAACAGAGCAAAGCCAGACTAAGATGAACCCCACATTCTGAATCATCACTGTTCTAACCATAACATAGTAGACTTTTACCCAAGGCTTTCTTTCAGATCAAGTGAAAATATGAGACAATGAAAAATCTTTCATATGCTCAGCCCTTACCTAGGGAGTTTATGCAACTGCAACAGAAACAGAAGAAAATATGAACTTTATAAGACCTAACTTTAAGATTTAAGAAATGTTACTTTGATTTCCTATTCCCACATTGCAACTGTTCACAAACAAAAAAAACCAAAAAAAAATCAGAATACTTCCACACAATGGCTATACCTTTAATTAGATCAGATTTATGTTCCTTCATTGGTTTTGATGAATATACCTTGATCTACATCAGATTGAAATCTGGCCTTTTTGTTTTTACACCTTTGTTGTAAGTAGTTGCACTAGTAATAAATTTCCTGAGTTAAATCAGATAGAAAGCAATAAATTTTTTCCCATTTCAGACTCCTATTTTACATTTTTTTTTCCCACTGCAATCTTGCTATACAATATAACTTGGATACAAGTGCAACATATGCAGTTATATTTCAACAGAAGAAGTGACGAAAGGGATTATTTACATCTGAAGAGATGAGATCCTTAGGATCTATTAGGACCCTTAGGATATAGGATAAGAAGTATGAATATTCCTAATCTGGTTTTGTGTCATGATGCAACATTGCTTGAAGCATTAAAATTATGGATGTGGCTTTGGTTTGACTAGTTTTGATTTCATGATATGAGGGAGATGGGAAAGGAAAACAGTTATGGGCACTGTACTTATGGATTATTGCACTGCAGGCATATTGGTCAATGAGAGCTTTCCTTCAAATACTCAGGTAAGATGACTAGTAAAATACAAATTAATCAAACTGAAAATTAAAATATAGTATTCAAAACTTGGGAGTAACATAGGGTAAATATTTAAATGTGATCAAATATAGACCTCTACAATCTAGATGTTTATATCTTACTTGTCATCTGATTTCCCTTCATAACTAGTGGAGAAAGATTTAGAATATAGTTTATCCTAACAAGGATGTTCAAAATATCAGATTAATTAAAACCTACCTGCAACTGCCTAATTCTCTTTATGGACTGTAAAAATAGCTTATGCTGATTATTTCAGATGTGCACAGTAGTAGTCTAAACTTAGGTGAGATTAATACCACAATTAATCTGTTATTATTACCTCAGCTAGCTGTTAAAAGCTAGCTAGGACACCTCATGAGGCTTGCAAAACACATATTTGCAGGATCATCTTTCCCGCAGTGGGAATGCTGTGAAAAGCTGGCCATTTCTCCAAAGTATACACTGGCTGGCTAAATGCAGACTTTGGACAAAAACTGAGGGCTTTGCAACTCACCTTCCACCGGCGAGACCATGAAATGTAGGCAAGTAAATTCAGTTTTCTCTAAATTTTCTACCTTTAAGATTAGTAGACAAGTTGTAGGGGGATTTTTGGTAGGAATCAAATGGAACAATTGAAATAATAATCTTTCTAAGCATGGGAGAAACATACACTGCAGCAGTAACTAGTGAGCAGGGATGGATGATATTTTGTGTTTTAGAAGATGAGGAAGGATTTCCAGAAAAGAAATTAAAGAAGGGCATTATGTATTCAGCTACAATTAATACTTCTAACATGTCTTGGAAACTCATTTTCCATAGAAATCAGTTATTCAGGTAGTTACTCAGACAGTTCACAGTATGCTTTGCAAATTAGTTGGAAGTCTCTGAGAGTACATTGAAGGACATGTGTAAGGCACATAGCTATTTAATTTTTCTAAAGAAATATAAAAAAATCATTGCAGGCTTATTTTTTCCATATTTTACCCAGATGCTACTGCCATGATTTCTGCTTAACAAAGAGTTCCTTGTTTCTGAAATATGAAAGTCTGTTTACCTAAACCCTTTGACTTTATTCAGCTGTGCCACATTTATGTGCAGTTTTGTTATAATATTCTTAAGACAAATGACTGCAGGAACAATTACTCAAAAGTTGCTGCTGCTGCTGCCTGGAGCTGCTGCACATTTATAATCACATCTCGTTTTAGGCAAAATAATCAAACAGAAAAGCTAGAAGTCTTAATTTGAGCTTAATCCAGTGCTCTGAGGTATCCAAGACAACCACACAGGTCTTGCCATCTCTCAGGAGTTACAGAGAACCTGTGCCCTCCTGGGTCATCTGTTAGAGGCTGGATCAGACACCCAAAAACATTTAAAACACTTGATGGCACCTCTGTCAAGGCACTGGTGTACAGAGAAATGCAGTTTATTTTGAGGAAGAACAGTAAAACGGTCCCCTTGATGAATTTTAAGTAGAAGGAATTAATCTTTTTGAAGTCTGTGGAAAATTTCAGAGGAGTAGTGGTCTATAAAGGTTAACAGAGACACCAGAAGGAAGTGCCCTCTGGGAGTGCTCTGTGCTGAAGATTAGAAAGGTTAACACTCTAAAAGGTGCAGCTTGAAATATAATATACACTCAAAGAAGAAACTTCCATAAATGTTTTATCAGAAGAGAAAGCAAAAAATCATTTGAAGAAAGAAGAAAGGGAGAGAAACCTTCTAGTTTACTCTTATTTCAAGCAATTTTTTTTCATAGCTCTATTTTTTTTATAAACTCTCTTAACTGTTTGCCTATTTTTTGATATTTTAAGCAAAAACTATAAAAAATTATTTGGATTGAAGGAACTGGAATTTTACAATAAATAGATAACAACAAGCCTGTATTGTGATGAGTGTATAAACCAAAATACTGCTGCCTCCAGGCTGACAGTGAGCTGGAAGTGCAGGAGACACAGAGAAATCTTTACATGTTGAAAGGTAATCAGGAGGACACTCCATCATGCAGTAAGATACCAACTGCAATGTTCTCTCCAGCACCTCACCACCTCCACCATCAGTCTTAAGACAAGAAGGGATAAGTCATTATTCAGATAAGTCATCAGCTGACAACTTAAGCGGTAAAATACACTCTTTTACCAAGACAAGAATAAAATCACAGTTGTAGTCAAAACAGGTTTTAAATAGATATTTTGACATTTTTCTTGGTTTTTTTTCATTGCCTTTTTTCCCTTCAGGTCCCTCCAGTAGCAGCATATTTGCAGGTACCATATTTCATTCTTTCATTTCTGTGTCAGATCCATAATACTCCCTCAGATTTGTTAACCTCCACAAGTAAACTCATTCTTAATAATAAATTGTTCCACATCTATTCCATATGTAGAATTTTTAGTTGAAGTGTATGATTTTCTCAGCTGCTAAATCTGGATTTCTTGCCACGGTCAAGTTTCAGCATGGGAGAGTGGAGCACCATCTTGGTTAGCAACCCGCCAAAGTTAAATGTAACTTAAATCAACACTTGCTCATTTACTGTAGTTTTATTAAAAAATGAAGCAAGGTTTGCCCTAAAACTGACTTTGATACCAGTTCAGCAGAAAACAGCACAGATCTGGGAGACTATTGTGATACAAAAGAAAATCAACAAGAGAAGGAGCTTGAATACTTGGCTGCTATCATATTATGTTCATTACAGATGAAGCTAATGAACTGAAATGAAAATTTCCTCTGCCTTGTGCTGAAACTTTCCTTAGAATCAAGGCTGGTTTTTAGATGCGAATTTCTATCAGGGACCTTGTGTGTTCAGGATAAGCTTTAAGACTCTGTGTTTTGTCAGTAAGGAAATGCTCTTGAAACTAATTTCATATTGGAAAAGAATGTTTGAATTTTATTTCATTTGTTTCTATATAAAGCTTAATTATATCATTAGAAAATAATTATTTTACTGCAATCTTTACCAGATCTAAACTGAAGACTAAACTTGCCTATGCAAGACAAAATGACACTGCATCAGCATATATTCTGTAACTCTGATCTTTGGTCTTCCTTATGGCCCAAGTAGATTTGGTTCATAACAGCTTGTTGAGCAGCAAATATTTACATTCCCTTGATACATTCATCAAAGATACATCTGTTGCTGAAAAATTTTTAGAGACCAGCTTCTTAATAGGGGAAGAGCAAGATAGAAGTGTCTTTTCTTTTAGGAAGAGGATTAATGATCATGGAAAACAAGAAAATTAGAACAAACCAAAGTATAAAATTATCCCAAATAAACATTGAAATCTTCCTCTGTGCTTTTCAACAAATACTAAGTATATATCTATGTTAAAAAGCTTAATATAAAATACCCTATCAAGAAAAATTGTTAAGTAAAAAAATCCCCATACTGGCATAAAAGTGACTCGAGACAGAAAAATTCTTCAGAGAATGATGTAGGGATTTAACTATTCAAAAATAATAATAATTTGGATTCTGGAGTTATAAATTATTCAAACATATTTTTTTTTTCTAAATATATACAGTAAATTTCTAATTTGTTTGTAACTTCAAAAGTAATTATGTACACTTCACTGGCATTAGAAGTGCTATTAGCAGAAATATTTAACATAATTTGTCTTTTTAAAAGGGTAGTAACCAAATATGTTAAAAATTAGTCAAAGAAAGTTCTTGCATTTTAAAAGTTAATATATTATGGGTAAATTACTAATTACAGACACCGATGATTCTAAATTTCAGTAGATAGTTGTGATTTATGCAGGAGATTAGATGCCATTAATAGAAACAATAAATTAAAAGGCAGCAGGGCTCAGTAATACCTTTACTCAATGTGCTGGTAACATGAGGTTCTGGTTAGCTGTAAATGCTTATTAATCAGCTACAGAAGTTCTGTTATTTCCTGTGAGTACTCTTCTAATTTATGTGATAAATTCCACACAATGACATGCTGCTCACTGACATATGCAAAGTGCTAAACTAGATCTTAGGTTACTCTGTACTAAGATAATAAAATCATGGAATCATTAAGGTTGGAAAAGACCTCCAAGATCATGGCGTCCAACCATTAGCCCAGCACTGACAGGTCTGTCACTAAACCATGTCTCTAAGCACCACAATCTATTCCTTTCTTGAGCCTTGCAGAGGCTGTGACTCCACCACTTCCCTGTGCAGCCTGTTCCAATGCTTGGCAACCCTCTCAGTGAAGAACTTTTTTCCTAAGATCCAATCTAAGCTTGCCTTAGTGCAACCTGGGGCCATTTCCCCTTATTCTGTCACTTGTTTGGTGGGTAAAGAAGCCAACCACCACCTTGCCAACAACCTCCTTTCAGGTGGTTGTAGGGAGCAATAAGGTCTCCTGAGCATCCTTTTTTCCAGGCTAAACAACCCCAGATCCCTCAGCCACTTACCAGACTTGTGCTCCAGACCCAGCTACATTGCCCTTCTCTGGACTCTCTGCAGCACCTCAATATCTTTCTCATAGTGAGGAACTAAACACAGGGTTCAGGATGCAGCCTTGCCAGAGGTGAGTCCATGGTAAAGGAGAGATAGGTGCAACATGAAACTTGATGTTTCATGTTATAGGAAAAAAATGAAAGAACAAGAAAAAGAACATACACTGGTTTAGAGCTCCTCATGCAACAATCCACAGCGATCCAGAATCCCTGAATACCGCCCATGAGGTTTTTTTCTTTTTTTCTTATTTTCTATTAACATGAAATCCTCAGAGGAAGCTCAGGGACAGCTCTCCAGGGAAATATTCTCCCTGCAAATGTAGTTTGTTCACATCCTCCAAATACTGTTACAGTACTGAAAAGGGATAACAGTAGAAAAATAATTTGTGCTTTCCTTAAATTTACTCAAGTGCCAAGAACTACATTTTGAAACCAGTGTGATATGAATGTGTTATAGCTATCACAATTACTGCTAATTGCCAGTTACGGATCTTTTCCCAGCTTTACAGTTTGAGCTTCTGCCTGCTGCTACACCAGTGTACAAATCTGAATCAAATCAACAGAGCAGCTATTTCCTCGTATCTGTTGCATGAGAAAATAGACTGGCTCTATCTGCAAGGCAGTGAAATACACCAGGAGGGCTCCCCAGCTAATGAACCGTTCCAGCCAACGTCTGGCATGAAACAGGGCACAAACTGCAGAAAGGGCACATCATCCCCTGGCAAACCAGGATACAGTTTATTGCAAAGCTATCTATCACACTGTCAAAGATATCAAATCAGCTCTGCTCGGGAGGGGTTTCTGCCACCCTGACAGAGCCATTTTGCAGTCACCTAGTGCCAGCCAACAATTAGATTTAGCTTTAGCTTTTGGTCCCACACATACCCTTCATTGCTTTACTCCCTTGCAACCTTTCTCTTTTCCTCATATTTGAGACATAAATAATGGAAAAGGGTTTGCATTTGTTAACTAACCACTCAAGTCAGACATCAATCTATTAATGGAAAATTAACTGCCAATATGAAATAATCTTTGAAATCCATCACCTAAGCTCAAACTAAGCACATTCTTGTTGCCTTCTTGCAAGCTGCTGAAATAACTGATGAGTAAAACTGAGATAACTTTTCCAGGTAATAAATCTATTTATAGATCTAGCTATAAGTCTTTTCTGATGCTGACATATTTCATATCATCTTGATATTACAAGAAATTGAAAATAATTTTGTTTAAGAAAACTCATGAAATACCTAAGAACATGCATCTTAGTAATTCTAAAGAAGTCTTTTGTAACTATATTACACTTAACCTCCAGATTTGTAAATACCAGTCAATCTGAACCAACTGAATTTCCATCAATACATAGGAACTATTAACAGTGATGGATAAAGGTCATGTATGATGTGATAAACTTTAAAGCAACTTGAATGAGACTCTCTTGTTACAACACCATACAAGCTATATATCAAGGTAAGAGGAAACTATGTGTGAGAGGGAGTGGAGCAGTCTGAAGATACTGAAGATTTGTGTGAATCATTTATTCATCTTTTTTATTCTGTTTGAGAGCTCCTTCTCCCCAAACTCATTCCTATACCTTTTCTTAGTAAAGATGCAAGTCCTAGTTATTCCTCCTTGGCTTACAGGTATTTGTTCTCAAATTCAATGCAATAATTTAGACCACTTACTGCACAATCCTATCAGAGCTGTCAGTCATCTAAATATATTCATTGCCTCTGTACTGGATAAAGAAATCACCTACATCCCTGCATGTAGCTCCACACAATCAGAACATTCTCTACCACGTGTAGGTGTTTAGTCCACCATGCAGTCAGGAGGTGGATAGGAAGGTGCTGAAACTGTGTTCAGCGCCTGCTGCCATTCTGAAACCTGTGAGGTCAGAGGGCTTTTCCAGTTCTTCAGACAAGTTTAGGATGTCTGTGCTCTTCCCTAATGCTGGAGGTCACCCATTTCCTGCAAACAAAAAAGCTTACCCACACCATGCAATTCAAACACTGTGTGCCATAACCAAAAAGATCTTTTAAGCCTTATGATTTAGTCTTTGGAGGTACCTGATCTGCTTGCTTGACTGCTTATAGAGATTAACAATTACACCAAATTATAATTATTAAAGGATCAAAAAGCATAAATTAGGCACATTGTGTAGCAATTCAGAATACAGAGCTTTACAGACCTGTAATCTCAGCAGAAACTTCTGTTACTTTCTGTTCTTATGGCTTCTACCATTTTAGTGGATGAAGGGTAGCTACCATATTTATTAGTACTTCTAAAAGTTTAAAATGACACACACAATAGGGACATACTTGTTCAGAGCTATAGCAGATTAATAAAATAATGAGGGGAAGCAGAGGGGCAGGCACTGATCTTTTCTCTGTGCTGCCCAGTGATGGGACCCAAGGGAAGGTCCCGAAGCTGTGTCAGGGGAGTTTAAGGTTGGATATTAGAAAAAAGTTCTTTATCCAGAGGGTGTTTGGACCCTGGAACGGCTCCCCAGGGCAGTGGCCACAGCACCAAGCCTGACAAACTTCAAGAAGCATTTGGACAACAATCTCAGGCACAGGGTGTGACCCTTGGGAATGGTGCTGTGTAAGGCCAGGCATTAGACTGAATATTCTTGTGGATTCCTTCCAATTCAAGATACTCTGTGATTCTCTAATGAGATCAGGATTTGAATGTTGATGCTTGGTATATATATAGATAGATATAGATATATGTTCAAGCATGCATTTAGAATATTTATTCATCCATTCATGACTTTAAACACAGTAGAATTATTTGGCCTTTTACAATTAATCTGATTCCCCTGACTGCAGATGATCATTTAAGGTACAGATAGCATTAAATGTTGTTAACTATTCAGTAATTTTGATATTTATAGTGTGAATATCATCCATCTAAAATAGGAAATTAGATAAACACATTTTAGATTACTGTGTACTGAAATAGTTACATTGAATAACTTTTTTTTTTAACACTTCGACTATTTAATGCTAAAAGAACATTCATCATACAAATTTTTATTACCTCTGAGACAACACTAGTCTCAAGCTTGCAGTGGCATAACCGATGCAGCCCTTCTCATATTCTGCAGTTTATACAACTATATAAAAGTGGCTTAGTCTCAAGGGGGAAAAGAAATTTACTAAAGATCAGTTTGGGGAAAATGTATCAGAAGTGATTGACTTTAAAACTCCCTGACAATCCTGGGTACTATACATAAATGTCCGCCCCCATCTCACTGCCTCATACACATACTTCCAGCTCACAAACAAATTGAATAAACCAGAAGATTGCATTAATATAAAACATGAACAGGACAATTTCCTTTCCTGCTCCCAGGTGACATCTTGTCCTCTCCAGACTCTCTTTATTCTAAGAATCATGGTGTTGCTGCCTAGCGCTGCAAGTTCAACAGCAAAATTTCATATCAGCATTTCATATCAGCTCCTTGATGACAGCAATCTCTGGAGCAGAAGAGGCCTAAAAACTAATATTTCAGTATCTTGAGATGTACCCTAATTCATGTTCTAAAAAAGGTAAAAAATTCAGATGTTATTCTGAACTAAACTCATGACTTCACCTTGGCTCTGGTCCCTTGGTAAAGTGCCCACTCTGACAATTCCTGAAGGCAAAAGATCTCTGAACAATTTAGCACTTCAGGCACTGCATCTCTGAACTGTAATAGAGCATAGCGGTCCTCTGAACACATAGCTGCTCAAACTCTAAACTATGCAGAGCTACTTAATCCCAGACACACAGAAAAATATAAAATCTAGAATAGAAACAGTATTAGGAGCTTCCCAGGCAAGTGATAAAGGAAAGTAAGTGGCCTGAATTGCTTTCTTGGTCTAATGTTCCAACTGAATTTCTGTAAAAAATTGAAGTTAGGACACCAGGATGTTCCTTAGTTTAATTTAAATTAAACCATATTCTATAAGTAAGTAATACAAATTCTTTGCCTTGTCACAAGTAGAAGAAAATGTCTTTAGACTTTCCAGCGACATTCATACACAAGTAAATATACTTTCAGTCTTGGTGATAGGCTTCCCAAAATATATCATATGCTTGTGCTCTTTTATATTTATGTCATCATCCAAATAATATTTTAAATCCTTTCTTCTTAAAGTATTTTCTGTAGGTCTTATTTTTTTTTACTGTTACATACTAACAATTTAATAAATGATGAAATTAAATTCTGTTTTGTTACATGTTAATGGAACAAGCAGTGTATTTCTGAAAGCAAACAGCATTAACACTGCCTTCACTTAGACAGCAACGAGTCAAATAAGCAGTTAGTGCCTAGCACAGGCACTTTCCAAAGCAAAAATTCATAATATGTCCTAGATTATAACCCTCGACAGACATCCTTCCTAGTGCTAAACTTAATTCCAGTAAATGCCTCACAGAATTTCCTAGAGGCACCAAAAGGTTGCATTTTACAGTGAGTTCATTGCAATTTCTCCCCTTTCAATACCTAAATATGAGATGGGTCTCACAAGAGCTTTATATGTGTATCCTGGCAGGTGATTTAACAAGTAATCTTCTGCAGAACTATATAACCAGTTTTGCAGTTACTCATATTGCAGTCAGTGCTGTATACCCAATAGCAAAGCCTACAAGCTTCCACTTCTTTTATGGCACATCAGAGATCAAAAATCTACACTCCTGATCTTAGACATCTTATTTATTTTTCATCTACTATTCACTGTATAGGGACCTAGAATGATCCTACTGAGTATCTACCTACCAAGGTGGATATTCATCTACTTTGGGATATCAGTGGTTGATAAGGAAAGGATAATCCTTAAAAACTGAATTTGATTTATATACAAAAATTCTTTCATTAAATAGGATAATTCACAAAATAATTACTGCTTAAGGACCTGAGCATCCGTCCTGAAAATTTGCTGCAAGGTGTCATTAGGCCTCTCGGATTTTTATGGTGTACATGCCATGGTACATTATGTTCTTGGCTGAACTGAAACATACATCAAGCAAAAAAATCACATTCCCATGACTAAACAAATTACCAAATGTCTTTTAATCCACTGAACAGACACAGGCATTTACTCCAAATTTGCAGTAAATATGAGGAAACTTGGCTATAAGACTTGCCATTGTCACCTAGACAAGAATATAATCCATGGTCAATATCACTTCCTACATTCAAAAGATGCACTCAGGAGCATCTCCATAACATTCCTGGAACTGCCCAGGAGAGATTCAAGAGAGAAATCCACAGTCAAGTTAAGGTTACAGGTGCGGGCTGTGAGCACAAGGACATCCAGAATTGAGGCAGAATAGACAAACAGTTCCATTGCTGGTAACTTGTGAGGGTCTCACCCTTTATATCCTAAAGGTGTATCTTAACAGGTGGATGTCATAATGCCACAAAATCTCAGCCTGGAGAGTCCTTAAGAAAAAGTTCACTTTTTTTCCTATAGATACAAGGTAAAAGAGGCCTAATATAGCTTTTCCTAGACGTGTTCATTGCAAAAATTAATTGCTTTGGAAATCCAAATGAGTAATTTTCATTTAGAGTTCAATGCAAGAGATGCTCTATCTCTGAAGAGGAAAGAGGTATTACTGGTATGTCTAAAATCATTATATAATTCCCAGAGTACTCCAGTCAAGTGTTCTCACACAACAAACAATGCACGGTTAGACATGTTTAGATTGCTAACTAAGGGAAATTCATTTGAATGCTCTGGGATAAATGTTGTAGCTGTAAAGGCTGAATCTGCAAATGAATCGCTATGATACCTTTTAAAAATGCTGCATTATACCAGCACTGTTTCAACATCTGCCCAGCTGTGAATTGTTCTGATGTCTCTCAGTGTGGGCTGCCATTTTAAAGTGACTCCCTCAGCAAGAATTCTAGTCTGTGATGCATGTTTTGTGACAAAGGAAATGCTACAGTAATCACCAAATGAATAGATGGAGGAATCAACAGATGGATGATGGAGTGTTTCACTGTTGGTATATTCAGATAAACTGTTTGCTAAATTTCCTACGTAGTTTCCTTACTGTTTTCACAGAATAGCTTGTCAAGTTCTTAAATTGCAAAGGTAGCCAAGAACCATTTTATGTATTCCCTGAATTACCTGCATAGATTCCCTGTTTTAAGTTTTACTTTATAGTTTCAGACCTTCATATTAATCCAGATATCATACAATCTCACAGACAAAAAAAAAAGACGTATCTTGAGCTACCTTCTCCATCAGCATCTGGACCTGTAATAAGTAACTGAGATGAGCAGATCACACAATCATGGTATGCAACACTGTAATAGGTCTGCAACAGGACTAGTTTCCTAAGGATGGTTTTAATGCCCGCATCCAACATGGATGAGTTTCTGTCATTCAAATACCTGACTTTTTCTTCTTACATAATTTAATCCTAGGGTTAGAAGTTCATTAAGACAAAATTATTAATTTATAAGATGCCCAGACAGAAAAAATGGCAGAGCTGTGCAATTTGGGGCATCAGAGGGAAGGCATACTGATATCACTCAATGTAATTAAGATGTTTCAGGAGTTATGCACCGTGGTCTCCTGTTACAAAGGTGAAAACTAACATTAAAACAACTTAAAACTTTCATGAGACAACTTGATACTCTTGCTCTTCTCCCTAATGCATATACAAAACAAAAAAATTGAACTGTGCTGAGCCTTACCAAAAGGTTCATCAAGCCCTACATTCTGCTGGACAGTGCTTACAGAAAGTTATAGAAAAAGGACAAGCCTAGTGCAGACTGTTCAAGTTCCTCATCATAGTGCCTAGGGGCAGCATAGTGCCACAGAGGCATAGCAGGCTTTGCTTGCACAGAATCTCCCAGGAAATCTCTGTACCAGACTACTGCTGATCCACTGTGGAATGTTGAGGAGGATGCAAAAGAAAATGAAAGTGCAGCTGACGACAAAATCCTACTTAACATTTCTGGCAATGCTGATAATATCTTCTCACCTAAATGAACAATTCCTCCCTGAACATGACTGAGCAGTATTTTCAGCAAAACATATTACTATAATATGACATTATAGGCTTTCTGTGGCAAGCTCAATACATCCTTTCAAACCATGAACACATTTCCATACTTCATTTTTTAATGCCCTCTAGATCATCTTACCAGCTTCCAAACCTTCTTCAGACATATTCATCATGATTTTGGTTGTTGCCTCTAGATATCACCAAGATATAGCTTCATTCAGAGTTACTGAGACTCGTTAACTCAGAAAACAGAAGTAGACAATTTGTCTCTCCATGCACTCTTAAATTCAGCATCACAGCAGATTGAAATTCCCAGCCACATAGATGAAAGGTTAGACACAAATATCTCTGGGGGTTCCAGGGGAAAGATGAAAGAAGACACTGACAGCCTAACTAATGACTTTTTTGATATTTTGTTAGCAGTTTTCAAACTCTATCATGTGGCCATGATTCTTTTCACTTCAGGTCAACAAGGAGATCTTATTCCACATGTCCTATGGGCATCCTTAATGTGATCTTATACAATTCCTCACGCTAGAGCCAAAACAGCAAACTGAACTGAAACATCCACTGTTATACAGAAGTAATCCCACCATTATTCCTGAATTTTTAATGGATTTTTCTCAAATACTTCATACTTTTGACTGTATAAAGTTCACTAAGTACCTGCATTAAAAAATAGTGACCAAGACAGCACAGCACATCATACCATCTCAAATGGAGGCCACGAAGTTTCCCTGCATAAACTCTGCCTTGCAGCCTAAGCTGGTCCTGAACCTTAACCCAGTGTGACCTTGAGGTGTGATCTAACACAAAAAATGCTGCTATTTTTTGAATATAGTAGTACCTGAAATTCTCCATTTACTTGTTAGCTTGGTACTGATAGAGAATGAAAAACTTGTCTCTGAAAATGTGAAAGCAGGAGAAATACTGTGCTCCTAAGGAAAGTGAAATATTTGAAGGACATCATTGTCATCACATGCACCTCTCAAAGAACAGAATTTCTTTCATTTCTCTAAATTTGAGGAATCTTTGACTGACAGTGACTTAACAAGTCCACCGTGTAATTATGGCATACTGACTGATTCCATTAGAAGAGATCAAATAGTGATTGAAATCAAAGATATAAAGCCACTGGAATGACAGCTACAAGATAGAAACCTAAATCAGGAGAAGCAATAAGGACATGTCAAAAAGATGTTAGAAGAAAACAGAGATGCCGTTACACTGGACAAACAGATTATCACAAGGGGAAATTAAAAAATGGAAAGATAATGAGTTAGAAAAATCATAGACCCAGAAGAAGCTGTGATGGACAGAAAGTGCATTAACTGTAAAAACATGTACAGATCCAAGCATCCAATACCCATATTTAGATACCACAAAAGTAACCATTTCGCAATAATTTTCAGTTTAACCACATTATCTATCAGCATATCACTGTTCTGTATTAAAAGAAGAAGTTAAAAAAGACCAAACAAACAAAAAAACAAACAAAAAATCCTAAATGAACAAAAATATATCTGAAAGGGACTTCTAGTGAGAACATTCATCTTCAAAAGTTGAATCCAGGGATTATAGAGGGCTGAAATCTTGCTTTACACACTGAGGGAATGTTTCTGAATTACAGATTAGCTATTGAGATCAAATTGAATATTAGACAGGAAAATGTAGCTGCAAGCTTTTCTGTAATAAAACAAAGTCACAAAGGTCCCCACCAAAATAACTTCAAGAGGAAAAACAGCTCTTCCTGAAGAATAAAATAATCTTGAACTGGAAAGCAAAAGTGAAAATTAAACTGGTTACATTTGTTTTAATTGCTATTTCCATACATATTCTAAGGATTTACAAGCCAGTTAAATTCAAAAGACAAAGATCATGAAGCTGTGATACATAATAAGAAAATTAGTCCATTTTACAGGTACTTTATAAAACAGTTTGGTGTATTACTATTAATACTTCTTTGAGTTTTCATCAGGCACTGCATTCAGTTCTGGGCCCCTAACTTCCAGAAGGTCTTTGAGGTGTTGGAGCATGTTCTGGGAAGGACAACCTGGCTTGTGAAGGATGTAGAAAACATATCCTATGAGAAACAGCTGAGGGAGCTGGCTGTGTTTAGCCTGGAGAAAAGGAGGCTCAGGAAGGACTTTATTGCTCTCTACAACCACCCAAAAGGAGGCTGTAGTGAGGAGAGGGCCAGTCCCTTCTACCATGCCTGCAGTGAGGACCAGAGGAAATGGCCTTATGCTGACCCAGGGGAGATTCAGATTAGATTTTAGTAAAAAATTTTCACTTTTGAGAGTGGTCAGGCATTGGAATAGGTTGCCCAGAGAGATGGTGGAGTCACTATTCCTTGAAGTGTTTAAGAGGTGTCTGGATCTGGTGAGGGCAATGTGGTTTAGTGCTTTAGGAGCCAATGGGGTTAGTGCTGGCGGGATGGCTGGGGTGGATGATCTTAAAGTTCTCTTCCAACCTCAATGTTTCTATGACTCTGTGGTTTCTATATGATTCTGTGGAAAATCAAACATGAAATCTTAGAGCATGTTTGCAATACCGTTAAGAGGAATAGTGTAACCTGTCATAAATGTACATTAAATCTGTACTTGTAGGATATGAAACTCGAGAATATTTTTCTCTGGTGATGGTTCTCAGCTTAATGAACAAATGAAACAAAGGCTAGTGCAGACTGCTTAAGCTTCTTTTTCAGGAGAGTCTGTATTTCAACACTTAAAGTCACAGGTATCTGTGACTGAACAGTTTGATGAAAAAGAATTGAGGCAGTTAAGAGATAATTCAAAAGGCTACAGAGGTTGGAAGGATTTAGTTCAGCTGAACCTAAGGGCATTGTCTTTACAGCACAGTACATCACTATTGGAATTGTGTTTAGTGGGAAAGAGCGAATTCCCAGTTTAACAGAACTGCAGCAGAGATTTTAACATGCAGCAGAAAAACTGATAAAGACATAAAAAAATTCATGGTATAACAGGGATTCAAAAGTATGAAATCCATTATAAAGTAGAGCTCTAGTTCATTTCTACATAGATAAATCATGAAATTTAAAAGACTACGGCTATCAGAAAGGTTACGCCTCATTTCTGTGAAGTTCAGAATCCCGAAGGTGAGGTGTTGAAAACAAGAAGTAGGTGAAAATCAATTCTTAGTAATGAGCAGATAGACAGGTAGAATTTGCAGACAGGACTGACTCCAACTTTACAGTGACCCCTGAAGAAACAGTAGAAAAACTGAAAAGAAGATGAAACAGGGGTGTTCCACAGGAGTACAGATGTAATTCAGGAAAGATTCACCGAGTATTTCTAAAACATTTAGGGGAGCTGTGGTAGTGTTTCACAAAAGAAATATGTACTGACATTTTTAGTAAGTGAACCACATAATCAGGAAGTCAGACACATAAGTAACAAACATCTAGTCCATCTGTCTTGAGTTTTAAGGAATAAAGATTGCACAGCTTACAACCAAAAAGACAGGCAACAGTCTCTGTTCCCTTGCAGTTTTGTTGTGTTTTCTTTGAGACACATCACAATGTTCTTTTCTACATTAGTGTATTTATTGTGTAGTCTTAACTACCTTGGAGAACTCATTTCTTGGGGTAAATAAGGTCTTGACTTTTTGAGTCTGATTTTTTTCCTCTTTCTACTCCTTAAGAATTAGTGCTTCAGCTGTGCTTTGGCTGCTGGTGACTACCAGGACATTACATAAGTGCTCCTGACTCCAGGCAGGCAGTCATGCCACTGGATTAGATTTTATTGCCCTGCCTGTTGAACAACCAGGCTGCATTGTTTGGATGTCTCAGTTCACTTTATTCTCTCTGATGACTCTTATTGATCCCTGCCAAATTTCACTTAAATTTTGGTCTCAGCAGCTGTAAGAAAGTTTTGCAAAGAAATATTATACTAATTTTCATTCATTTGGACCATGAGTCAGGAAAATTATGTAAACTACAAGGAGCTTTAAAGCCTTCATCATCATAATATTTGCTTGACCTAGGCCTCAATACATGTGAAACATCTCTAGGAGATGTAAATTTATCCATAATTCATTCTGCAACATGGACAAATTGAAACAGCGTGAGAATGTCTTGAGTGTGACAACAAGCATGCAAGAGATTCCAACATTCTTCCAAAATCTTCATCTTGAGTACTTTATTGCACATTTTATAGGTTCAGAAATTTATAATTTTAAATGCCTTAGTAAAAGTTTACAGATCAGCTAATAAATTGATCACCTGGAATGACATATACCAATCAATACGATTCACCTGGAAATGGCATATACCAACCTTTTAGAAAAGGTCTACTTTTATACAACCTGTAATATTTTTAATGTGACAGTCACTCAGTATGGAAAGGACAGCTGAGCTGAGAACAGCAGTGAAAAAAAGTCATTTACAGCTTCACCTGTGTTCATTATGTTCGTGTTAGAAACCATGATATGGTTAGAAATTACTGTTGAATTCTCCTCTCTAAAACATGGGCATAAAGGGGGATATTTCAGAATGCTGTGAAGCTGCTAGCTACTAAAATTTGTATTTAATTGTTATCACTATATTGCTGCATTAGCTGCTACAGGAAAGTTCAAAACCACACTTAGAGCGCAGATCCCACAGGCATCCTAGTTGAAAACTAATGTAAATGCAAGCTAGTTAGTCTGTTCCTTCTCTCCCTTTCCCCAGGCTGTCACAGTCCCTCTGGACAGCAGCGCAACCCTCCTGCGTATCAGCCACACCTCTCAGGTCAGCATCATCAGCAGACGTGCTGAGGGTACACTCTGCCCCACCATCCAAAGCATTAGTGAAGGTTTTGTATGGGACTGGAACACCTTTAGATCCCTGGGGTACATTGCTAGTTACTGGCCTGCAACCAGGCTTTGTACCACTGATTGCCATGCCCTAGGCCAGGCTATGCAGCCAGTTCTCAATCCACCTCTGCCTGCTCATCCAGCCTGTGCTTCAACAGCTTCTGTACAGGAATCTTACTGGAAACAACAGTGCAATAATTACTAAAATCTAGGAAACAACATCTACTACTCCCCCATCATCTATCAAGACAACCATTTTATTGCACAGTATTTTCATCTTGGTCAAATATGACTGCCCCTTGGTGGGTCCATGCTGACTGCTCCTGTTTTCTTGTCCTTCAAGCACCCAGAAATGGTTTCCAGGATTGGGTTTTCAATCACCAACCCAGGGACTGAGGTGAGGCTGATCAGCCAAATGTTTCAGAATAGTAGAATAGAATAGTTTATCCCAGGAGCACAGACCTGTTCTTTCAGTAATTATTTTTTGCTATTATTGATATGATCCTGTAATTCAAATTTTTCTTCTAACATTAATTCATTCCAAAGCTTATCTATTTCTTGTTTTAAAACACTTTTTGTCTCCCTTTCTATTGTAACTCATACATATACGAAGCCATTTTATATTAGGGAGCTAGTTAAGAAATTTCAGCATGAATACCCTTGTTTGCACAACAAAAAAACAAAAACAGAAAAAAAGAAAGAGAAGATAATTCGTGGTCTAGTAGCCCTATTTGCAAAGAATGTCTAAATCTTGTCTAAATATTTGTGTGTACAAAAGGATTTTCCCTGAATTTTTATCACAAAATTGAGCAAATAAAGGTGGGTTCCTTGCTGAGTCAGAGAAATTAGACCTGCCAAAAAATACTAATGATGAAAATTCTTATTGTACCTTAGTCAAGCTACAAATCCTCTAAACTTAACCATTTTCTGTATGCTCTGACTTGATTTCCATGTATCTATTACCTCAATATCAGTAGAAAATGTTCTTTTACCTGAAAGAAGGTGAAGTTTCTAATTCTAATCTTTGGTATTTCTAAAGCCAAAGAGCTTTGTCTGTCAACAATTATCTGTTAGATATTAAACCATTTTATTTAGATCTCAGCTCTAGATTAGTAAATTTGTAAACGCTTATTAATTTAAGAAAATTCCATTAATGTGCATTGATGTCCACCCATTTTGCCATGCAATTCCTGGACCACAGAATTTCTGTGTATATATTTTGAACAGACATTCAAAGATCTATTTTACTTTGCACAGCCCAAGAGATACATAAATCTAAGGGGAAAAAAAACCAAATAAAAATCACACCAAAAAAACCCAACAAACCAAAACATCATGCCTGTCAGAGCAAGGTAGGAAAGAATTTTTATGACTTAAAATTACTTTCTCTCTCCATGAAATGAAACTTTCAAAAGAGAAATGAGGGAAGACAGGAAGAAGAATCAGAAGAGAGGGTTAATAAGAGTTAATAAGGGTTGTTCCACCTGGTTTGGGGAAGGTGGAAGTTCAGGGCTTTATCATGTATTGAATTACCAAATGCAAAAACATCTCCAGCAAAGATGAATGAGGAAATGTTGCTCTGTCTGATCTGTAAACTAATAGAAATATTTACTTGAAACAGAGGTAAGAGATTTAACCTACTATTGTGAGCAAAGCATGACAATTCCAAGTGTGATTCTCTCACCTACCAAGTTAACACCATGGGCATCACTGCACTAGCTGACAGGCAAGTCTGAGTCCTTACTCCTCTCCTCATTTCAGGTCCAACCAAGTCTGCTACATACATAACATGGAAATTACTGACGCAGATTTTTCACTAAAACAAAATGTTTTCCTAAAAATTCTCAGTTTTGTGTCCTGCATAGGAACCTTGTCTCTAGGTCTAGCTCTTTTTCAACAGACATTATCACCCCGTAGGGGGAGGAGATTTCTGCCACTCCTCTCCAGAAAAGTTATTTATCATATTTATTTCTTAAATCATAGTGCTACTTACACCTTTGTAATTACCTCCCACTTATCCCACTGTTCCTTAAGACTACATTTCCTGTGATGCTAGGTCAATCCTTCTTTGTAAATCATTCTATGACTTTGAATACCAATAAGAAATGCAGTCTTTGTCCTACTTCTGAGGAGCTTCCCCTATTCCCACCGCAATGAAGCTTACACCATTTTTTCTGGGTATCACACATTATCCCACATCCCAGTCTTCTGATGGAGACTGGCATACAGCAGGGGCTTTTCATCGTGCAAATATCTTAATCCTAAAAGAGAATACTGGGCACTGCTGACAAATTCACCCTCAGTGTAACACACAATCCTTGGAACCAGTTTGGCACTGGGGAGCTACTTGCTTCATGCAAGGCTCATGAACCTGACAGGCATCCTCAAAAAGCAGTCAGTTACCTTTGAATGCTCACACTATATAATCTGTGGGCAAAATTACTTAATTTTGCTTTGTTTTAGGTGAATACAAGTCTCCAAGTTCATAGTCTTCTGGCTCTAAGCAGTGTTGAAGAAGACCATTTTAGTAGCAGAGTTCACAGAGATGCAGCTTGGGAAGAGCTTCTACTGCTTGGTCTAATGTGGTAACGTTGATTAATGGTAAGAAAATTGATTAGCCTTATAAGGGAAATTAATAGGCCATGAAAGTGAAGAAAGGAAAACTGTACACTTTAGTTAGCTGTCAAATAAAATAGATTGAAACTTCCTTCTGGAATGACAAAAGCACTTTACTGGAGTTGTCTATGCTTAAGTGTGGCTGATGATTCAGAAAAAATTAAAAAAAAAATAATTAAATAGTACTAATTAAAGACAGACAGACTCTTTTAAGGTTTCTAGCCCATTTTTCTCTATATATATTATTTTTTTCCCATGCAGAATTGTAGGTGGAACTCTAAGTGTTATAACACTGTGTGAAACACAGTACTACATTGCATATTTCTTGAACTGCAGACAAAAATATTCTAGTGGTATATCAGCTGCAGTCTGAACTACTGCACTATGCAATACTACCTCAATTCCAAACAATACCTCTGAAGTCAATAAGGGTAAAGTACACCCTGATTAGTTCCACAGCACAAGAGAGAGTCAGAGCTTTTCAGAAGCAATGACAATAAAATATTTTGATTTTGTCTGTATGATGAAAAGAAAAAAATTATCCAAATCAAACTTAAATACTTTTTATGGTTTTGTGATGAAGAGATGGCAGCTGTATTACCTTGCTGGAAAGGATTGGAAACCACTGTATTTAATGCTTGCCTACAGCTGTGAAGCAGTGCAATCAATGACCCAATGCCTAATTTCTTCCTGACTCTGCTCCTGTACAGAAAATAAAATAATATTTTTTTCAGGGTCATTATTGCCAATGAGAGGGATGAGGGATCTCCATGGTCAATAAATAAAGCACATATTTTAGTGCTGAAACATTAAGTAAAATGTTTGGTCCTGATAATCAGATGAACATCATAGAGGAAAGCACTTTAAATAGGACAGCTTTGGCAGAAAGATGGATCTGGAAAGTTTATCTTTCTGTTGCTGAACACCCTGTGCTTGCCAGTAATCTAGAGCTTAGATCAAACTCTGTGAATGGCCAAAATACATCATTCTAATTAGCATTTAATTCTAGGTGGTTGTGTTCATTTTATTATATTTCTTAACTGCTATTGCATTGCTATACAGACAGCTTTTATATGTTTTCTTGCTACTTTCCCTCATTACATACTCCTCAGTTGAATGTAAATGTGGTAAAGGCAGCAGTTTTTCATACTAATGAACAACATGAAGTATTAAGAAACATCTGAGTGGTTGCAAATTCATTTCAAATTCAGTGTTGCTTAATTACATTTTATCACACTATGAAAACTCTTTTAACGTTACAGAGAATGCCCACTGCATGGTGCCTGAGGGGAGGCACCATAGTGTGACCTCTATCACATTTTACCAAACTTGGAGCAATCTATCAGTAACATGACTGCTCGACAGCTATGGTTTGGTTGTGTTAGCCCTCCTACATGTTCAGGGGTTCTTTCACTGTGCCCAGTTTCTCAAATGTCTCAAGAAAGAACCTGAAGTGATAACAATCTCTGCATTCCTGTCTGATCTCTCAACAGCTGTGAGGAAAAGCCAGGAATACCACCTACTAACTTTGAATAGATCTTTAACTAACTCTGAACAGCCCATAGCAAGAAAATCTACTCTCCTAGTGCAGAAGCTTCCTTTCAGAGAAGGAGAGCTCTGGACCTGTGATTAGGTTGGAAAACTTAAAGATCTGTATTTAAAAATTATTCATTCATTCCACTTTACCTTTTCTAGACTGATATACTTAGCTTGAAAATGCAAATATTCCTTAATGGCACAACAGAAGCTCTGTCATGATGGCAGTAAAGCTAAGGAAAGTTCTATTTTGATGAGTGGTTTCTTGTTTCTAAGCACAAGTCCCTGCACTTACTGCAGCTCTGGCTCACCTCTTTCGATAGTAACTAATGGTATCAGTTAACTGGCACAATTACCTTACATATTTTTGTAACACTCACTAAAAGTGCTTGAAGTATTTGCTTAATTTTCCCCTCTTCGTCTTCATGAATCTTATATGGTTACATTACATGCAACTAGTATAAACAGAAAACATGAAAATTCTGAAGCTTATCCATAGCAACAAATATGTATCAAAGAAACAAATATCCATATTTGCTGCTGTAAAATAAGGTAAAATTCCCATTTGCCAAAACATTATGCAGCAAAATCATGAATCCATATCCACTTAGATCCTTTTTAAAAGTCTGAAAATGAGTGATTAGAACTGACTTTAAAACAAAAATTCCACTTCAGAGTGGAATCTGAATTCCACCAATCCACTGAAATTCTAATCTTTCAGCCGAGTTTCAATAGGCATAATTATGTTTCTAACTGTGGTGTGTACCAGGATTGTGACCTGTTAAATTTCATACTGTATATAAGTCTTTTCAAAGCAGATAAAGCACCAGTATGTTGTATCATTTTAAAAAAAACAACGTATTTTCTTCCTGTATACCAAAGATATTATAAACTTAAAAAATACAAAGGCAGTTCCTCATAAGTTTTCAGTATTTGTTGTGAACACCAGACTTACAGATTTCAGTACTATTTATCTTTCCTGTTCTCTGAAATTTTTCTTTTAATGATTAAGTAATTGGTTCAAAACCTTGTTGCTATGGAAATGTGAAGGGAGGGGAGAAAAGAGATCACAAACAAACTCAAAGGTCATAAAATCCCTAAAACCAGTACTTTCTTACTTTACAAGGGTCACCATCAGGTCACCAGTTCTACCTGGTGCTCAGGTAAATGAAGGAACATTTCATTCCTTTGCAGGAACACAAATACTCAACCTGTGAGAAACTCTAATGGCAAGAACTATGCTGCACCAGACATGACTAGACTAAACTTGCTACCATTATCTCATTTTACTGCAAAGTCAATACAATGTCCACTCTATAGAAATGTTGTCCAGGTCATTTACTTTTAGGCAATATTCATGGTGAAGACTGTAGTTTTCCGGATTATTTCAGTTACTCAGGGTCCAGGAGAGCTTCTATTAACATCAAGTCTGAATTCACATGTACTTCAAATTGCTGGAGCAATGATGTGTTAACTAGAATAAAGGAGTCTAAATGTACCTGGGAGGCAAAAAATTACTCTGGGACTTCAGGCTTCATTCATTGTTTCTGGTAGCAGTCATGTAAAATAACATGTAAAATGATCCCACATTCATTGAATTTTGTCTCCCCACCACCTGCATGGCATGAACAGATCTACAACTTTTTTAATTTTTAAATGCAATGTTAACATTTAAAATCATTAATTAAAATCTAATAACGTTTGTTAATATGCTGTTACTATACTTTACTAAAAGAGAATATATTTAGGAAAAAAACAGAGTAGCTCTGTATTCCTTAGAGATAACCATTTTGGGGGTGTGGTGAAGTTTTTTGAAGATTTCCTCATTTGGGAGCATTCCAGCTATTCACTTTGTTGTATTCAGTTATTTTTGATGGAGTTGCTAAAAATAGAGTACAGAACAATGACAGAAGGATCTGTTACAATGAAAAATGATATCCCACTTCTCATTAATAAGACAGTGGCTGCTAATCAGTGTGTATAAATACTTCTTGATGCCTGTCACAAAATGACATTTTAAAGACTATTTCTCCACTTGGAAATGAATGCATCTAAAATTACAGTAAAGGAAAACACCCTAGACACTAAAATGTAAGTCTGCATAGCCTAAGAAAAAACAAAGTGAGAAAAAAAAAAAACTAACAAAAAACCTTAGAGATAGTATTTGGTTTTTGCTAACCCTTTTTCAATTATTTTCTGGCCAGGTCACATCTCCCTTAGTATGGAACAAGTTGATACACATCTCTGGCTTTGATCAAGTTATTAAAAGTCTGACATTCTGCTGGTATTTGAGATTATATGTACCCATTCCTGCCCTCACACCTTTCCTTCTCCAGGCCTAATCTATTGTTGAATAAACAATATAGTTCCCTGCTGTTAAACCACTCTCAAAGCATTATTCTGACACTGTAATAAAGCAGGGTGAAGTAAACCACTGCAGAGTTACAGAAAATATCTAGGTACCGGCTAGTTCAGACTAGAAATTCATTTGCTCTGGTGATGGGTTGTTGTGTAACAGAGGGAGCAGTTCATGCAGAAGGGCACACAGTGGGGGCACAAGCTCTGGGGAGAGCAGCACATGCACTGCTCAGCACCCGTAGAGACAAACTGCAGGGCTCAGTCCCCCAACAATGGAGCTATTCCCCAGCACAGCTGGGGCCTCAACTCGAGTGCAGATGCATCTCTTCAGGTCTGGGGCTGCAGGGATGTCTGGGCTCTCTTACTGAGGCTGAAGTAGCAAAAGGAGCACGCTGACAGAAGATCCATCTTCCCAAGTAAGCAAAAAGGGATGAGATCAGCACACTGCAAGTTTGTCTCCTCCAGCCTGACAGGGACTCACTGATTCTGTGGGTCAATCCCCAGCTTTATTATGATCATGGGACTATTTGAAGATTGAGAGCTGCTGGAAAGAGACAGGACTCACCTTTCAAAGAGGGGAAAAAAATCATCTTTGTCATCAGGCTATGTAAGAAAGTGGGTAGAACTTTAAAGTAGAAGCAATGGGACAAAGTTCACAGCCAATAATTAAATGACGAAATGCTGGACTAGGTTGGCAAGCAAGGGTTCCAGGGTGATGTGGACTGGAACATCCTTATTATTATGAAGAAAAAAAAAAAAAAAAAAAGAAGAAAAAGTTAAAAAGGGTCCATTTTAAGCATAGGCACAGAAATAAAGGAGTACCTGCAAGCAAAGACAGTATCAGGGGGAACAGACTCGTACTTTTTCTGAGAAATGAGCATGGCTGGGTGCCTCTCTGAAGTGCCTGTATAGTAACACATGAAACACAGGGAGCAAATGAGGAAATTGAGGTCAATGTGCAGCAGCAGAGCTGTGAAAGCATCCTAGAGGTGTGGTAACAGTTCACACAACTGAAGTGCTGCAGTGGATGGAGACATGTCCCACTTTAGGGACATTTAAGTACAGGCCAGGATGGCGCAAAGGGAGAGTCATTTTATGGGAGTGAATACATGAAGGAGTATATGAAGATCTTGTATTGAATGATGAATGATGAGCTAGCTAAGACCTTATGGGTCAGGATTAGAGGTCAGACCAAAGTGGTTGGTACAACCATGTGTATCTACTACAGGACAGCTGATCAGGAAAATGCAGACAAAACCTTCATATAATTTCACTTTTTCAAGCCATGATACTCATGGGAAGGTTGAATAACCCAAATAGCTCCTGGAGAAACAGCACAGGAGGGCAGCAGCAGTCCAAGACATATAAGTAGTATACCCAAAGGGTCAATACTAGGGCAAATAGTGTTTAACATCTTCCTTAATTAATTGGATAATGAGACAGAATGCATGCTCAGAAAATTTGGACATGATAAAAAAACTGAGAGAAGCAATTGATAAACCACGAAGTGGTGCTGATACTCAAAGGCGTCTCAACAGGCTGAAAAAGTGGGCTGACAGAAATCTCATGAAGTACAGCAAACAGAAAAATAAATTTCTGCACCTTCAAAGTAATGCAGTACATGCTGCAGACTGGTTGGAAAACTGCTTTGCCAAAAAGGATCTTGGGGTCCTGTTAGACAAGCTGAAAATCGACCAAGGTCCATGTGCCCTTGTGTCACAGAAAGCCAAGAACCTCCTGGACCGTGTTAGTAAGAACATTGCCAGAAAGTGGAAGGGCTGCTCAGCTTAGTGAGATGAATCTGGAGTATTGTGCCTAGGTCTGGTCTCCAACAGAAGACAGGGATATATTGGAATGGGTCCAGCAAAGGGCAACAAAGATGATTAAGGGACTGAAGCACCTGTCATACAAAGTGAAAGTGCTGGGACTACTTAAACTGAAGCAGAAATGGCCCAGATGAGATATTTTTGATATTTGTAAATACCTGATGGGGGAAGTAAAGAAAATGGAGCCAAACTTTTCTTCATGGGACACAATGATTAGACAAGAAGGCATAAACTGAAACAGAGAAAAATCTGTTGAAGTACAAGAAAAAGCTTTTTTCCCCCAACAGGTTGCCCAGAGAGGGTGTGGAGTCTTCTTCCTTGGCAATATTCAAACCCTGATCAGATACAATCCTAAGCTAACAGCCCAAGGTGTCCCTAGGGCTTGAGATGGAGTTTGGACCAGATAATCCAAAGGTACCAACCTCATCTATTCTGTGTTTCTGTGATATAGTAACAGTGGTGATTATACATTAGCTGCCAGGGTACACGTAGAACTGTGTGCAGAGTACAAGCAAATTTGGTGCCTAAAACAACCATACCTACATCTGTAAATCTGTAGGTATGAATGTATTATATCTGAAAATAAGTATAGTGAGAAACTATGATGTAGATCATGGTGGTAATTTGCTTAAATTATTCTTGGAGGTAGGGAAAAGGGTAAAGGCAAAATGCCGTGAAAGGAAGAAATTGTTACAAGTTGTCACTAAACCAGACACAATCAGCAGTTTGAGTTTATCAGCTGTCATGACAGCAATAAAAATAAAGGATATAATAGGATATATTTTATCACAAGTATTTTCCCTTATATAAGCATAACCATGTAGAAGAGATACTGACTGCCAAAAAGATGCTGATTTTTCCCTCTGTCCTTCAGCATGCCTATATTTTATGCATTTTCAGTTGTGTCACCAGTCCCAAGGCTTCCCTTATTCTGCTTTTTACTGTGCACAGTTCAAGAAAGATGCCAAAATTTGAGACTTTTTTGAGAGATAAATAAATGTAAATGTATGTGTGCACATGCTTGTGTAGATATATATAGATATATATATACATGTGTATGTGTATGTGTTTGTGTGTATATGACAAGCATAATCCTAAATCTTACTGACCAGAATCTAGGCAAATTTCTATAAGATATAGACATATACTTTCACACAAAAAAAAAATTGAAATGTATATTTATTGTATATTTATTATGTATATTTATTATGTATACTTATTACGTGTTATAATTTATATAACATGTAATGAATTTCTGAATGTTTTCATCATCAGTACAATTATCTGATTCTTTACTGAATACCACAACTTTCTTTCCTATAGAAATACTGAATGACAGAGTTCCACAGGATAATTGCAATATGTTCAAAAGAATGCTTTTTAGCATGGTTCACTACAACAAAACATATATCAAAAAACCTTTTCCTTCTCTTTATCCTTTTTAATCTCTACCACATAGTCATTAGGCCAACTTCTCCCTTCTTTTTCCACATTTCTATCTTTGTAGTCTATCTGCCATGTTCTTATGGTCTTTCATCATACAGCATTGCATCCTCTTGCTCAACCTCTTTAGAATCAGGACAGTCAGAACTGAATGTAGCTTTCAAAACAACTTGAGAACATCAAAGTTGTAGCCCTTTCCTATGAACACTAGCAAGATATGATTGTGAGATCAACCCCTACAATTTGTGTCAATATTTAATGAGCGGCTCACAGGTTTTTTATGCACACATCTAGTGAGCATTAAAGCTGGAATTTCCATGACCTGGAACAGGTGTAAACCCTGTTTTAGACTTGCATCACATGCTTTCAGCTTGCAATGTGCAAGAACTGCTAATTCACCTTGAAAACCTCAACAGAGTAGCACTTGCACTTCCTTTGTCCTTTTTGCTTTTCATCTATGCACATGCAATTGACACCCTAGCAACTGCAGAGTTCCCCTTAAATTCTATACCACATTCAGAGCTGAAGCCATTTGTTACCTGCCCATCCCCTTCCTCCAGGTTCCTGGCTCTCCTTTTCATGGCTTGCACATCCTAGGAGCACTCTGCATGAACAGAGAAATGCTTGCAAGCTGTTTTTAGAGGGTGCATATGAGCACTCAGAATTTGGCTAAAATTCTGCACATTGGCTTTATATATGTGCACTCTACCTCACCACTAATGGCCAAAGCCACGACATAGATCAACACACACAAAAAAATAATGCTTCCACATTTCCAGCAATCTAGGAAATCATCACATAATAATGAGTTCTCTCAGCAGTAAGTGCATGTTTGATGGAAAGCCATGGACAGTCAGTGTTGCAGGAACAGGAAACCAATCAAGTAAGGTCCATATGGATTACACTGGGAGCACAGCGGGATGCAGAGCAGAGACTAAGTGCCATATGGAGTGTAGATGGTGAGCCCATCTGGGTGTTTTCTTTACAAAGGAGACCCACAATTTTATTGTACCCATTCTGAGCTTCAAATTACAGACATCTTAAAAATGTTTGAATTATTTTTATTTCTACTGTAATTCATTTGTATGTGTATGCAATACACATCACTTGGAAGTATGTGGGCTTCTGTTATAAAGATCAAAGCTCTTCTGGTGAGATTCAACAATGCACTCTCAGATTTAAAATTTCCTCAGCAGTCAGTAACAAGAGATGGCAAAAAGCTCTACTTTTTGAGCAGGCAGAACATTATGTAAGAGCACAATTATGTCCCTAATTCTTTTTAAACCCCAGAGGGGAATTAATCTGCAATTTTTCTCAACTTGTTCCTTTTTTACTCTTACTTTTCTAGTTTCAGTATTTAAGCTTTGTATGTGGACTTTTCTGTTCAGCTATGCAGTAAGGAAAAGGGAAGAGAAAGAAAAGGTAACTCAGTCTTCAAATGCTCTGTAGTATGCCCCTTGGGTGTCCCACCCTGGGGAATAAAACTCCTTAGGCAGGAAAAGCCACAAACATTTTTTATCAAGAACTCTTTATCAAGAGTTTATCAACAGTTTATCAAACTTTATCAAGAGTTTCTCAAACTAAAAGCAGGTAGATTTAGGTTATAGATTAAGAAGAAATTCTTCACTATGCAGACTATGACACCCCGGTACACACCACCAAGAGAAACTGAAGTTGTTCCATCTTTGGAAATGTGTAAGGCCAGGCTGGACAGAGTTTGGAGTGACCTGGTTTAGCAGAAAGCATCCCTTCCTATGGCAGGAGGTTTGGAACTAAATGACCTTTGGTTTCCATCCCAAACCATTCTGTAATTCTGTGATAACATTTTCCTCAAATAAAGAAGGAGAATCTTGTACCTCTAAAACCTGGAATGTACTTTTGAACAGAGGTTCGCAAAGTCCTCTGTTTTAATTTCCACTGCAGCAGGATCACATGTTTAATTAAGCTTTAGCTGAACTTTTAAAATCAGCGTATCAGGCACTCAAACACTTACCTGATCATGCTCTTAGACTTATTTAGTGCCTTTTTTGTAGCTGAAGCAGGATTTTTCTTCAAAAAGAAACAGGTGTGTTACCTCAACCACTTCATTAATATAGGGGCTGAAAACCATACATTTTCTATTTCAGCCCAGAGTGCATACAACCTATTTTAAAACGTTCAGTTCTTTCAGCTTTATCATCTTTTCACAAGCTCTACCCACCATCAAAGGGAACAAAGGCTCTGAACCAACCTGGCAATTATTATACTCATTTACTCCTATGGTTAAACCACATAAACCTGTTTCTTTATCTGCCTGGCCCACCTTTAAGGAATTAGTCAGTGATTGCTTAGAGACCTGAAGCCATCCCAAATAGAATGGTTTTTGTAAAGTATTCCAACCAAAAATATTTGTGTCTGTGATACATACAGTGTCCTGAATTGAACACATATATCTTCATTCAGAATATGCTAGGACCTTCCTTCATTCTGCAGCCTAATTTTTTTTTTTCTGTATATAAAGTATATACAAAACAATTCACCAAATAAAAAAATTGAATGAAATGAAACTGTAATATCCAGCTACAAACCTTACTTTGATTTTTAGATGACCAGACTATTCTTTGCCAGCCCAAGGGCAACAAGAACTTTCTGTCTTGCACTTGTCATTTCAATGTGCTTGATAAATTGGACTGGACAGTAACAAAAAGCTGGAGCCTTTGGAATCTGGCTCTGTGATAACTTCTAATACAGTAGGAAAGTCAAATAGTTGACACTTTTGCAGACATATATCAGAAGAAAAAATAGATCTACTTTAACAGGACAGCAACTGAATCAGCTTTGTTTCATATAAACACAACTGCAAGAAGAGTGATACGACTGTAACCTTGAGGCACTGTAAGTTTTGTTTCACACACAAAAAAAAGTAGACTTATTTTCTCTTTCACAAAAGAAATAATGAGTTTTTAAACTGGAAGTAATTTTTTACTGCAATAAGAATATGGACACCATTGTTTTGTATAGGTTTCCTGTAGCAGATGAGAGACATCATAGCAATTTAGGATATCTATATGTGAATATGTATGTTATTTCTATTCTGTTAAAAAATAGACCAGAATACCACAGTAAATAATTTAAATGTGAGTGATTCCATTAAAAACAACTGTCATTTTCAAAACCTGGAAACTAATTTATTTTTTACAGTTTATATTGTTAAAAATAACAATAAATATAACAATATAACCTAAATTATTTTCTACAGTATATATCGTTACTGGTTTTGAGAACACTCAATGTCCATGTTTTCTAGCCTTTAAGCAGATTCCATTGGTCCAAGACAGCTCTCACATCTGTTTTTTGACCCTTGATAAGTGATCTACCTACAGTAAGTTTTTTCTTTATCATTGTTGATCTGATACAGGCCAGAGACTTGCAGTTTAGCCTGAATCCTTTGAAGTAACTGGAAATTGACTCTGCTGGGAATTCATCAAAGACAAGGAATATTTGCCATATAATAATTAAAAGGCCCCAATGACATTGAACACATTTACATGGTAAAGTATTTGTACTGCATGTTAAAATCTGTATGTTTTATGTTTTCCTGTAATTTTAATTTCAACTACATTATTCAATAATTTCTAAAGTAAAATAACTTTCCAGAAAGTATCTTTCAGTTTTATTAAAGTTTTCTTTAACATTTGTAATGTCGCAGGAATCTTTTTCTGAAATTTCTTTTCATATATAAAAAATTTATAGTTATTTTTTTAAAAGTAGCAAAAGTCGTTACCATGTCAGTGAAGTACCTGCAAGAGGTTAAAAAGTAGTTTCTATGAAAGCATGATATTCTTCTCTGTGCAGTTTTTTCCCACTGCTTCAATCTAATCTTTTACATTTGCTATTGATTGTTCTTTTTATTTCATATTCCCTGAGTCTAGCCATCTAGATTTTTGTTAATTTCTTTTTAAAACTACAAAACAAAAGGAAAGTTCACTCTTCAGCAAATACGGCTTAACAAGAAATCATTTGGAGCATTTTCACATCTAATCTATGATGATGGAAAAGCAAGTCTGCCTTCAGAGGAAAAGCCACTGAAGGAGAAAAACTTACCCAAAACAGAGAGAAGTTTAACTTGCATAAGCTCTTTATCAGTGGATATGAACAAATACTCCTATCATCATTTCAAAAGCAGGAATTACTCAACTAAAATAAAAGAGATACATTTTCATTCTGGAAAATACTATAGGCACAGAAATATACCATGATTTAATAATTAATTTCAGAATTAATATGGATTGAAATTCTGATTGACAATCTCTGTAAGTATCATCCCTCAAAATTACCTCTTTCAATCACAGAAAGTTTTTCTTCCACTTTAAGTAATTACGGTAGGGGGATTTTATTCACCTGTGCTAATTACAAAATACCCTTTTTAAGTCTATCACACTGTATGGAATATCCTGCTCTTGATTTTACCAGTGTGTAGACAGACATAGAATGGCTTCTCAGTCTTCCTCCCTTTAAATATGTAGGAATTCTATTAACTTGTTTAGACAGAGCCCTGTATTGCAGTTATTTTTCATTTACTTATCTTAATAATTCCTAGAGTTTTCTCAGTGTTTCAGCTCTCCTCACTCTAAACTCTTCAGTGGTCCTTGTTCTTATATGCTTCACTTCACATATGTGCATATTACAACATACCTACTTTGTTAATGTGTCAGTGTGAATCTAGAGAGAATTGATTGCACGTGATCCACCTAATTCAAAATTTACCATTTTTCCAACTTTCTGAAATGTCCCCATTATTCCAAGAGTTCTTTAAGAAGAATATTAGGGTGGTAAAGATTATTTCAGTGAGTTAGGTGGTGAAGTGATTTTCCAGGGAAGATCTAAAAGATCTGAAAAATTGTTCAAGTCATCATCTGAGGCTGCTTCTAATAATATTTTCTGCTAGGCAGATGGAGTAGGAGTCAGTCTCATTTCTGTTTTAAGCTCTTCTACTCTGTGCACTGGTGGGACAAATAAATTAAGTTTTTTAATGCCCCCTCCTTTAAATATGAAGCATTTTTCTCCTCCTTTCTCAGGGTGTACTCTCTGTTGATGTCTTTTCCGTGTTCAAGACCTGGTCATCTGGTTTCTGTTTGTTCAGAGTTTCTGTCCCAAATTTGCTTTTTTGTTGTTGTTGTTGTTTAGCATGGATCTCATTTGCCTCTCTTCATGCCTGGTTAGGTCTATTTACTATCAGAGCCAAATAAACCTGACAAGCTGTCTTACACGAATCTCATTCTACCATCTACAATAAACATCAAGTTGAATTTATGAAGTCTTCTCATCTTTTCATACAGTTTTTTAAAAACATCATTAAAATCTCTATTGAAGGAAGGGATTCTGCTGAAAAGATTGAGTGCCAGAACTTTGACTAACATTACTTCAATCAAATCACAGGGACCTAAAGCATGACTATCGTGAAAGTTGCTTTAGGGTAGACACAGCTCCAACACTGTAACCATTCTCCTGAAATAGGAATAGTTGGTTATTACCTTCTAAAGTTTCTGCATCTTTAAGTCAATATTTACAAGTGAGACAAAGTATTTGTTAAATAACGGTTCTACAACAAAAGTGAGTTAACCAAAATATACATATGATCAGCAGTCATTTCCTTTCTACATGCAGCTTTCTGTCTTTCTGGTCTTTCTTTCTGACCTTGCTGGCACTTCCTAGCACTGGGCTATTTATTGACATCAAAACAGAAAACTGAAGGAAAAAAAAAAGATAAAAAGACCCCAACAACAAAAGAATATGTACTTTAAATTTTGGCTCAGTTTCTTAGATATCTTTGACCATCTACTCTCCCAAATGAAACTGAAGTATTTCATTAAAGGCTCAAAAACATAAGTTTAACCCAGATTATGGACTTTACATATATTCATTTTGATGACTTTCAAAAGAAATTTGAGCTTTTCCACTTCAGTTCTCAAACAACAAAAAATCTACCAAAAAATCTTCACCTCACTTACTATGCAACACTGCATAGAACATAGAGAGATAAAATTAAACTTGCTTTTTCCTAGACTTTATTCCTCCCTTTCTAGCATTCCTTGGAGTAAAGCATTCCAGCTGTGGTAAATATTGCTCAGGCATGGATCTGCAATACATTTTGCACTTTGATATTCATAAGCATACATTTCCTTCCAAGTAGAAGACATTTATCACAGTTTGACTGGCAATTAGAGACACATTTTCTAGAACAAACATGCTATACATTTGGTCTTCTTTTCCACTGTTAACTTTCACTTGTAAGTAGATTCTACTCCTTTATTCTTTATATTTGTGGGGTTTTTTTTCAATTATTTGTATATCCTTAGACATATCTACTGCAAAGTACAAGTCCAGTTCTTTTGCTTATTTTCTTCAGATGAAAATGTGAATCAAATTCTATATCTTTATCCTAATAATTCAGTACTTCTTCAAAGAGCATCAAAGCTCTCTTTGATCAAATGGAAAACGATCAAAGACTAAGCTTGTTAGGAAAAAAAAGCCTACAAAAAGTGGAGATTCTAGTGCTTTTTTTCACTTTTATCTTAGCTCTTAGCTCCCTGCTTTGATTATGCATTTTATTGTACGAAGAAGGTTGATGGTAGAATAAAGTGAAACAGAAATTGAGGGCCAATGGAGGTGTAAGTATTGCTGAAGTGCTTGACTGCTTTGTGCTCTTGTTTTCAGTGCAATGCTAGCTTCAGAAATGGGAAGAATTATACCTCATTGAGAGCTCCATTCTCATGTACAAACGTAAGTTTCCACCTCAGGTTAAATAGGACTATAAATTCAAAAAGGATCTGCCAGCAGGAAAATAATGACAGTGGCATGTTCCTGATTAACCCAGTACTGCACAGCAGTCCCATGTACTCCAAGAGGATGGGGCAACTGTGTTCTCTTACTAATCGAGCCATCAGCAGTACTGCCATGTGTATTTTCGTACTCTGACCACTTGCATTGCAACTAAGGTGACTTGAGATGCTATAGAGAGTTTGAGTTATTACTGAATTGGAGACAGCTATGACACTAATAATGAGTAAGAAGCTGGGGAGGGGATATTGTTATTTTCATTAATTTATTTATATTTACTTGTTCTTGAATTAGGGCTCCACATTTTTTCTAAATTTCCCTGAAATCAAAATTTTCAACATGTGAACTGTACACAATGCCTAAATGCATATGCTACAAGGAACATTGTAGGAGAGGACTCAAAGAATCCCTTTAAAATAATAATATTATCATATTTTTCTAGAGTAGGAAATTCCAGCTTTGGTTTATGCTTTTATATACTCGCCACCTATATCTGTATGCTTTCTTACTATATATATTTTATTAATTAAACCATAAATACAGAAATGGAATATTTTTGTATTTCAGGGATACGTGTCAAAACAAAGTCTTCAGACAGACTCAATCACATTCGGAGAATTAAAAATAAACAAGAAGACAATTTGCAAATCTTTATAATTTTAATAAAATTTAATTTTTAACAAGTATTACCTGTAAAATCAAATAATCATTTAATCCAGATATTCAAAAATAAAAAAAAATCTTTACACTACACCCAGCATAGAAATTCCCATTTCCTTACTCCTCATTTTAGCACTTTATCTGCTCTTTAGCATTTTATCTCCAAACCTCATACCTTTATCTAGTCAGCTCTTTTTAACCCTGTACATTCACATTTTACCACCTTGACCACCCCTTTATCAGCCATCACAGAACTGATTAATTATACCCTAGGACATACATCAGTAGGAGTTAGTAAATAAAACCAGATAGGTTTATAGATATACTGTATTCTTGTAGACTGTATATATGTATAATGTCTATTTGGAGATAGATATTTGCAAGGAGAAGTCAGACTGTTTTCTCAGAGGTGAAATGCAAATTGAACTCATCACACCTTACAAGTGCATTTACAGAAAGAAAAGGCTAGCAGTTAATCCAGAAAAGGAGGTGTACCAAAGACAGGATTAATGAATGGAAGCTCAAGTTAGAAAAACTCAAAATGAAGATGAAGCAGAAATTATTAACCAAGTTTTGTAATAAACAGAAGTCTACTCAAGGTATTCATAGGTAGAAAAACCACAGGGAAAGTGTTAATTTGGTAATCAGTGGAGGAAAAAAAAAAATACAGGGGATGTTGAGAAAGCTGAAATGTTCCTTGCACATTTTTGCATCAGTCTTCATAACAGTTAAAGGGAAGCATGTAACTGCCTGATTAAAGGTAGTTTAATTAAGGGTAACAAAGAAAGTAGTATGGTGTCAGCCCAGAAATGAGAAGGAAAAGTTTACAAGGTAACCTCTACATTACAAATTTTCAAAACCTTGAGACATGATGGACTTTTACCTGAGATATTTAAATAATGATCTGAAAACTCATATCATTCTCTTTGTGAAATCATCAAGGAGGAGTTAAACACCAAAAGAGTGGAAATTAATAAAAATAGTGTTAGTAAATGTAGAAAGTATAGTGTTTATAGAGAAAAAAACTAAACTAAAAAGCAAGCAAAATGTAACTAAAGAAATATAACCAGCTTGTGCTTACTTCTGAGAAAAATCTGAGCAAACCATTTACAAATATCCTGCAAAGACAATTCAGATCATACACTTCAATGTCATAATGCAGGCCCAGAAGAAGCTAGAAAGCTCAAAGATTAAATTTCTAGATGGTAGGTGCAAAACACCTTGGATAATCATAGATAACTGTAGCTACACAGCAATTAGCATTAGAATTAGTGAAATTCAGAGGGCTTGGGGGGATATACAGAAGCCTATATTTAGTTAGGATCTATTCAATGACTTCATTAATGACACAGATACTGGGGCAGAGGATGCTTAGTGAACTTGTACAAAGGTAAGGGAGATGGCACCTAAATTGCAGGACAAAGTACAGGTGAAAAACTGGAAATTGCTGCAAGACATTCCAGTTGTGCAACAGCAGCCAAATATATATAGGATTAAGGGGACAGGATGCAAAAGAACCACCTTGGCAGCAGATCTGAGTCTAAATATCTGTTCCCTGTTCTAATTATCAATGGCACAGCCCTCATCTGTTCAGTTGGTTACTGCAGTCTAAAAAAGATGGGAATTAACTGGATACAGCTTAGAGAGATGAGGTGGTCAGAGGTACAGAAAACACAGAAAGAGAAGACTGGACATCTTTTTAACAAAAAGACAAAACTGAATGTGGATGCGGGCTAGATTTTAACTATGTTAAAAGCTGTGGAACATAGGGTAAATAAGTTATTCCTGCATTACAGTGACATACAGGACAAAAATAAACAGACCTCACCATAGAAAAGGCACAATATTGGGAAATAATTTTGATTAGAAGGTGTCACTGTTGAACACAAAATGATTCACACAGACACAGCTTGAAGTGTGATGAAAGAGGAAGAACATTTATTCTGTCCCTTCAGTATTTATAGATTTTTGACGACGACCAGGGATTGGATAGTCAGGTTACCACCTTCCCATCCACACTGGCCATGAAAGATGTTCATCAAAAGGCGTATCTTTAATGGGATGTATAAATATCTATGTTTATAGTTACTTTCCTTGGAAAGTGGCTAGAAATTATGAAAAATATATCAAAAGGCCTGATTCTCAGGGCGACATGTAGGAGTGATCTAATGGCACAGGTTGAGCAGTAAACTAATGGAATTTCCACAATGGAATAATTCACAGGCTAGACAATACCCAGGTCTGCATAAAGATGAAAATAATATTGTTGATGTAGGTAAAGCTGATACAGCTGATGTAGCTGATACAAGTGATAATCTGTGCAAAAACCTTACCATATGTAGCAAAATGATGTTATAGATGTACAGTCCCAACAAATGCATTTAAGCTTCTATAACAAGTACAGGCTTCCTTTGGGAGATCAAATGCCATTCTTTCAAACTTCTGCAGCAGGTAAAACAACATACCTGATTTTCATATGACATTTCCACAGAACAGGAACTTTAATAATAAACCTATAAATTCATGTTAAAATACCTGGAAGAAAAGACATCCATAGGGATCATTTTTCAGCCACATTTCCTAAAGCACTGGATTCACTCATCAATATTTTATTAACAGAAAATAATTTCATTTGAAACAGTCCAGTTCATTAAAAAGCTGGTTTAGAATTACTATTCAATAAACTAAGATTTCATAATTCTTAATACAACTGGGAAAGTTGGACTTTGAAATTCCAAGTACCAAAACCATAAAGAGTTTATTATGCCTTCCTCTAAGTTTTTTGCTGAAGAATTTAAAGACTTTCAAAGTTGTATATGCATTAACTGCTTGACACAAACCAATTCAGTATGATTGAAGAGATATTCTGTGGGGGGTTGCATTAAAAATGCAAATAAGATGAAAAAGGTGTGCAAAGAAGATTAAATGATGACCAAGTGATTTTTTTTCCAAGTGCATACTTGACAATCTAGCAAACTCAATTATTCCTCCCAATCCACATTTCATACTTATATACACATAAAACCCATTGTCTAGTGCCCTCCACGGTTTTCAAAGTTGTTATTTACAGATTTTCAAGCTGACAGTAATGTAGCCATAACTTTTGTTGGACTTCAGTTCATTAGTCTGTTCCTCCCTATGGTAATTTCATTATGTCTTCAACCTGCATTCTAACTCCCACTGCTACAATTAGTCGTGAAATTTAAAGCTACCAGATTGCAAAGTTATGCTACCTACTACCTACTACCCAAGGGTAATTTAACCATTAATTACTGTAGCACCAGCTACCATTCCTCCCATCTAGTGAACAAGATTCTTAGAGCTCATAAACTTTCCTATATCCCTAGGTGAGTACTTTGTTGATCTGAGCCTGAATGTCCACACTAATCTCACAATGAATAACACGCCTTAAATGCACCCTTTAAATTACCAAGTAATTTCAATGGAAATAAAACAAAAATGGGAGAGCTGGAATACAAAAAACACCACAAAAAACTGTCACAGAGAGCAGGACTTCTGTGATTCTGGTTGCTTTTCTTTGGTTGCATTTGTCCATGGATGAAAAGCCTGAAGGGGCCATATACTGAATAAACACAAACAGAAATTCTGCTGTTGAATTCAGTAGGATTATAATCATGGAGCACAAGTCTTTGAGAATTGGATATCTCAGCAGTCAAATGTAGGGGAAATAATGGGAAAGCCACTTGTTCACTGTTCTGATGTCACTGTTCATCGTCAGTACACACATAAAGCTTGGGGAGAGGTGGTTTGGGAGGTGCTAGTGACTTGGATTTAAGTATTTTGTCATCTTGTAGGGTTCACAATCCCACATGATCCATCTCAACTCCTGGTTTTATAGAAAGTCTTGGAAAAGGAATCAGAAAACCCAGTGTCAGGCTGATCAAGAGGAAGTGATGAGTGAAAAAGTGTTGAAGGAAGAGATGTGTGAAATTGTTATACCTCTTGAGATACCTAAACCAGGCCACTGATCGGTAGCAACTGGTTTCTATAAAGGAATGTGGACTTATTTTCCAGATACTAAATACCTCCTGAACAAAGAACCTTGTGCATTGCTTAGCTTTTTTTGCTTCTAAGATATTTTTTCCTGAAGCATCTTTTCTTTTAAAGGATTTCCTGCATGTGTGGATATATGTTAAAATTTTGTTAGTTTTGCTTTGTTTGAATACCTGCCATTCCATTAGTGACTTTTTGAACTACCAACTGGGCATCAGAGCCAGTGGAGTCCTTAATTCACAGCATAAAATAGGCCAGGAAGGGAAAGAGGAGGATATACTCTTTCAAGTGCATAGAGAATAATGGTAAGCAGTGTTTAGAAGAGGTAAAACATGATTGTCCATTTTAATCACAAACTTAAACACAGTCTAATATTGGCTGCTATGAAGAAAAATAACCCTGTCCCAGCCAAATTCAGTAAACGCCATCATGAAATTTTAGGTTAGTTACTTATGCTGTAATGACTGGCATGAAAATACAGATACTTTCTATTTCAATAATTATTTGATACAGGGCTCTTGGATCTTATTTTCTCTACTTCTCTTTCTTTTTCTTACATCTTCTGTTTTTTTTCTTTTTTTTTTTTTTTTTGTCCTCAGAACCTAGCTTGGCTTTTGCAGAGCCAGCAGAGGTACATCATACATTGTTTAGGTGTTGATGATGCTTCAGGAAAAATGCTACAAAATTCATAGTAGACTAAAGCCTGAAGACTTGTGATGTTTCTGTGACAGTAGCATTACACCTAATTTCATTAATATGAGTTGCTTTCTTTCTTTTTTGATAGAAACAAAATCTTGCATTTGTTTCAGGGTAATTAATAAATAAAACAAATAATATTATATAAATATAAATATAAATATAAATATAAATATAAATATAAATATAAATATAAATATAAATATAAATATAAATATAAATATAAATATATAATACTTCTTCTACCAAATTCCCCTTTACCTACATCTTTCTTTTTTTCTTTTTTCCTTCCCTTGATTGTATACAGTATATATTTACAGTATTAGTAAAACCCAAAATTATCCATAGGTTGTGATTATCCATTATAGATTATGGATGTTTCATAGCTTGTACTAATAGGTCTTTATTTCATACATAGCACAAAAAAATCATGAGATGGTAAATAAGGACACTTCCCCCTAAACACAAAAGAGGGGTGTTTGGAAAAAATAGATGAGGATGAAAATTTTCTTTAGGCAGTGGAAAACAAGGTTCATGCCCTCCAGATATCTGAGTCCAAGATGTTCTTTCTCTATTAAGTGACTGAACTTATTCTTAATTGCCCAAAGAAGAACTAAAGCATCTAACTGCAGGAAAGATGCAAAAGGGCATAATTTCTTTAGACTAGAAGAAGAGAGACTACTAAGCACCCAAGTTACACTCTACAGAGCTCACTTACACACAACCAAAAAACATTTAATTTTTCCTAAAACAATTTACTGCCTTGTGTGTAATAACAAAATTTTTGTTTTCTTTAAAATTAGATCCTCGTGTACAAGGCCATTCATTCAGGTCATTCTGAAGTTTGATGTCATTTTAAAGAATTTTATTTTTTATTCTATCCCAGTAATGTTATTTTCTGTTTGACTGTCTATTAGAATTGACATTTTCTCTGTAAAGATTTTTTTCTTCTTTTAGGACTTGATTGAGAAAGTTTCATGGAGTTTATGCAACTTTTATCCCAAGGAATATATTCTGATTTGTAATTTGTTTATTCTGTTCCTGACATCTGGTGAGATTTTCTCTTTTCTTGACAGCTTTGTACTGCATTAAAAAGAAAGCTGCTAGAGTGAAGGTGTTTAATTTGCTTTGTCCAGCCTTTATCATATCCAGCACATAAAGTACTCTTCTTACTTCGTTTCTGCATTAGCTTTCCTCTCTGATTGCTTCTTTCCTGCACTTTGCTTTTTTTCTATGCCCTCTTTGTGAAGTATTTTCTCTTTTGTCAGCAGTTGAATCTCTCTTTATTAATTTTTTTAATTAGTTCAGCACTATAGCAGAAAATTTTGTAGCTATTTACTTTGAAGGGAAGCAAAGTTTTTAACAGTATGATTTGCAAGTTTCTGTCATAAAAGGTCAAACATCAAATCTTTCAGTCTTTCTGTTTCACTTGTTTCCATGCCAGAACTGTGATTACTAATCCTTAAAAACTTCTAAGTGCACTGACTAAAATCCAAGATATTTTTTTTTATTCTAATAGCTCCTGCAAAGGTGAACTAGAAGAAAAGACTTCCATGCTCAAATGGATGTGACTAGATCTGCAGCTTCACTGCTAATGGCAGGAAATACAAAATACTACCAAGGAGCTTTCAGGCTGAGATAAATTACCTATCTCACAGTCACCAGAGATTAAATGCCACGCTGCAAATAACTTTGTCTTACAACTGTGGGATCATAAACAACTGATGTTTATAACAGCATTTTTAAAAGCTGTTAAAGTCTGAGAATTAGAGAATAAAAGTAATTGGTTAATTGCATCTCATTTATTGAAACTTAGAAGTTTTAAGGTTAAATTTTCTAGAGGTGATACACTTTTTTCTTCCTAATCAGTGCTAAATTTCAGAATTATTTTGGTCGGGAGAGGGAAGATGGTAATTTAAGTTACCAGTGCTAAGGAATAAAATAAATTATGTTTTCTGAAAGCAAAAGCTTAGCAATACAGCTGGTATTCTGGACCATGTTTTTTAATTTTTAACCAATGGTTTTGCAGTTTTAGCTTTCATTCAGAGTAAGTGATCTCCTGTGATGTACATCAGAGAGAAAAAAAAAAAAAAAATATTGGAAAGTAACTGGATTTGCTACATAATTAAAATTGTACAAAATTTTCCAGCTGTTGGCAAGGTGGTACCCAGGAGGGGCTGTAGAGGGTCTCCATTGGAGGAGCCAGGGGTTGCTCAGTGCCAGACACAATAAAGTGCAATCAGCTCCTATGAACACACAACAGGACATAAGTGAACACATCAGCCAAGCTGATGACACCTCCATGAAAATATATCCTAAAAAATCATAAAATTCCAGACAGAGAGAGAGGATGAGGGAAGGAGTGAGAAACAAGAGAAGGAGGAGCTCCATGGAGGAACTGGTATCTCCCCTGCAGCTTGTGAAGGGTTCACACGAGCACAAAAGTGTGATGGGGAAGGAGCAGTACACAGGAGCAGAGACGCTGCCATGCACTGGCTGTGAACTCCTGCACCACTTGGAGCAGGGTTAGAAGGGTCAAAAATGAAAGAGTGATATAGAGCATAGGAACGGGGGGCAGGGCAGAGCTGGGGGGAAAGGTGTTGCTTCAACATTTGTCTTTCTGTTTTCTACTACCCAAATTTAAAAAAGCCCATTTTAATTCGAAGTAGATTACATTGTCTTTTCCCAGTTGAGCCTGTTTTGCTTGTGACAGTTACTGATAAGCAATCTCCCTGCCTTTATCCTGACCCATAACTTTCTCCATACTGTTCTTCCTCTTTTCTCCCCTCTACCCTGTTGAGGAGAGGGAGTGAGCAAACAGCCAGGTAGGTGTTTGATTGTTAGCCAGGGCCAACCCACCACAACGTGCTGCAAGAAACTCAGACTGCACAGAAAAGCGTGATTCAAATGTCAGGCTTATAAAAAAGTGAAACAAAATGAGCCATTTGTCTTTCTTAAATACAAGTTTCTGTTATATATTTGTGCACACATACTTTCACATGCAGGTTCCACCCATCCTTGGATATGGTAATTATTTCTAAATGAAGACTCAAATCTTCATTTGAGCAATCAACAATCTCCTTTTTCTAAACACAAGCAGGATGCTTCAATTTCCTAAAATTACAGAACAGTAGTTACACAGCACCTTTCCATGCTTATCATTTTACAGCTCAGAAAATGAGGATAAAAATTGTAACATTTCTGGGTTTATCCATTTTGTGGAATACTACGGTTCTAACTTAGTGTAACAATTTTAAAATGTGCATGTTTGTGTGTTTCCTACTGTGGATTTACAGACCTAATAGGCTATGAAAATAGATTAGGAAATGGAGTATACTGCTCAATATTTGGTCTCCATTTTTTATTTCTGTTGCTTGTTTGTTTAAATAATTTCCTGAATTTTAATAATTTTTATGTGTTTACACATTTTGGTTATTTTCTGTGCTTTCTCAGCTCCTGGAATGCTAATAGCTCTGAAAATGGCAGCGCCCGTGTGTCTTGTGCTCCTGTCTGTAGTATCAGTGGTAATACTGCATGTCTGTCAGTATCAAAATAAATCCCACAATAAGCTTGTTCAATCAGATTTTGACACAGACAACTGACATTGAAAACAACATGCAGCTTTGTTTTGACTTAAACAATAATTTCCAATAGATTGGGTATTTTCTTACTTGTGTAAGCTCTGCTTTTGAGCAATAGCTTACCTTTTGTGAAGCCACTGGCAACTGAAGAAGATACAGGTACCAATCTCAGTCTCCTCTGCTGGTTTATCATCATTTCTGGATTACATAAAAGAAAATTATCTCTGTGGCATTGTTGAATATCTTTCTTAGTCCAGAAAAGTGGAAGAAAAAGGAAGTGCTGAAGACCTATATCTTGGCCTTTCTAGAAATGAAGACACACTGCCATCCAACAGGACACTGAAAGCACCAGGAAATAAAAAGTCTGTCAGAAGTTCTGCTTCTACCATTTCATGACAAGGCTAAGAGGTTATTGCCCAAGATCATCCCATCCACTGACATATCCTGTGCTGTGGGTCAAGGTCAGATATTGATGATCTGTCCCTTTGATTTGTCCCTATATAAATTTGTGCTATGGGCATCATTAACACATTCATAGCTTTAGTCATATTATCTAACATCTACTTGCTACTCAACCCTCAAGAGGAGGGGTTGACAATCTAAATCTGTGCTGGCAAACGGAGTGCTTTCCCCCACAATAACATTTCTCTGTACCTTCAATGTACATTTTCACTCTGAAGGTAAACTCTGAAGTAACGCTGTCAAAGTTGTTTGCTAGTTTGGGGTACAAATTGTGTCCTAGATCTATGATCCCATGAAGATCAAAGACCCCAGAAATATAATGAAATGTCCAATGCTAGTGTAGAAAACAAAATAATTGCAGTAAAAAGGGACTTTGGATGAATTGATGACTTGAACATGCAATTGCTTTACACTCTCTTTAGCTTTAATTTTGTTTCTGTTTTCTCATGGGAAACACAAATTATATCCCTGGCTACCATTTCAGTGACATTTTTCAGATCATATAATGTTATATAAAAAACTTATAAAGTGCACTTTTGGAACAGGTTTAATTCAGGCCTCATCCATTCTAAGAAATTGCATTCTTTCGCTATAAATCATGATTTATAACTTTTCCCATTGAACCTTAAGGTTTGTACAACAGCTGTCTGGTTTTAATTGCACTGCCTTTTCCAAATTAAAGCATTAAAACTTGCTTGTTTTCCACTAATGTATGCTTAAACTGATCTTTGTCTTTTTTTTTTTTTTGTAATATTGAATAAAAGCCATCATACTGAAGAAATATCCAATATTTACATATTTATTATGCCAAGGGTCATTCTAGTGACAATTAATCACAAGTATTCTCATTTTACTGCTTACATTCTGTTAGAATTAAATTGTCACAGGTAGTGGAATTAAAAAAAGAAAATTGAACAGAATTAATTTTTGTGATAATTCCAAAAAAAACTGTGTTAGGCTGGATGGCATTTTAACTGTTTGGAAATATAGAATTAAATCTCTCCAAAGAAAGTAACCTTCTTTTAAGCCAGAACTTGGTAGCTCTAAAGGGCAATATGTTTAAATCTTCTCTTGATTTACACTCTGTGTTTATATAAGTGCAATCTGAGAAATATCTTGGTAACATCAGTTTCATTAACAGTGTTAAATGAGCTAAAAAATGTCAGATTCACATCTTAGAATCAGTATAAATTTGGTCCAGTGTTTCTTAACTTTGGAGATTTATTAAAAAGACTACCCTCTGCTACATCTTCTATAGAATAACATTTCCTAGCCAGAGCCTCAACAGATTTATTTTACTTCAGGGGCACACAAGAACATATTTCAATTCATGTCTAAAATTATCTGTACACTGTCATTAACTACAAATACTGAATTTTCATGAATTTTTCTCCTCTACCTTATTCTTGTTCCTCAGCAGTAATCCAAACTAGCTGTATCACTCTGATCAAATACACCAGCTATCCAAAGTGATTACATGCATCTGACCCTTTTATTTTGGGGGGTGTGGTGGCCATCTTTTTCTTGGCTACCAAATGGCAACTGAAGCAACACTATGTTAGAATAAATCTTATGCAAGCAATTTATCCACAAGTCATTTTACTAACTGGGCATCTCATGGGCCAGCTAGCATTATAGTGCTTAAGGGAACAGCACAGTATAAGAATATCCTTGGGATCATACAAGACAATGGTTTGATGTGCTTTTTTAGGCTGCACTGCTGCTGGGTTAAGACTGTACTGTTCTCCACTCCTTTTCACTCTTCCCTCCTCATTAACATCCCCTCAGCTCCATTGGCATAACGTGGGTAATCAGCACCTGACACTAGCCTAAGCCAATAGTAGGGGGGTTTTCTAACCCAGACAATTTTCCAGAAGCAAGTTAGTAGTGAGTGAGAGTGCTCCTAGGATGGCAAGTAAGTGGTGATAACTCTCACAGGTGGTGATAACTCTTGCAGATGATGATCTCATAGAAGAAGCTATGAACCAACTTTTTAACAGCTGAGCTGCATATGATGGCAAACTCAGAAATATTGTGAGTCAGCTATTTTGAGAATAGCTGTCAGATGCAACTAGCGATTGCAAAGGGTCACATACGGTCATTATAGATAATACATAACTGTCCCACTAGATAATGCAGTTATTTATCTTTCTTCTTAATTATTCATTTGTTGGGCATTCATTATTAAATAACTTAGCTTTTTTGTTTTCAAACAGTTCCAGGGTCAGTCCTGAGAGTTTCATACATATTCATACTTCAAACATGAAAAAACCAGTCATTTCCACAGCATTAATACTAATTAAGTATTTTATTACATAAGTGTCAACATTATATGGTTTGGTTCTAGCTAAACAATCATTTGTAGCCAGAAATGCTTTACATTTTGGAGTTTTTTCACTTTGACCTTGAGTCATTAATAGCTCTGGTGTTAAATTATACAGATGCTGTAAGCTGTATAATTTTTTTGTATATCAGTCTAGACAGATGGCTTGAAAATGAAACAGCTGTATTTTTTCTAAAAGCCTAGAGGCACTGTTTCTTAGCAAAAATTTTTATGATGGACAGGTTCAGATTTTAGGGACAATCTTACAAACTGCTGCAGCAATAAATGAGCTTGGATTCACCTACAGACCTCTTAATGTCAAAGAAGATAAAGACATTAGAATTACTTTGTGACATAATGAGAATTTTCAGCTTCCTCTCAGTGTAAGCACTACTTGCAAACATTTTATTAAATCAGAAAAGGTTTCAAGGAAATCAAAAGTAATTTGAGATCAACATAATTTTTTTTTTTACACTATCTGATCTCAAGGATTTTATCAATGATTGAAGTGCTTAAAAAAGGATGTGCATGCACTCTTCCTGTTCTAGAGGGATCTTGCAGCCAGAAAGCCAAACTGGGGATTGGCTCCCCAGCCATTCCCTGGGTTGGGTTTGGGTTGCATCCAAAAGCAGTGTGGGCAGCAGGGGAGGGAGGAGATTCTGCCCCTCTGCTCTGCTCTGGTGAGAGCCCACCTGTAATGCTACATACATCTCAGGGGTCCCCAGCACAGGAAGGTCATGGATCTATTGGAACAAGTCCAGAGCAGAAACATGAGCAGAAAGATGATCAGAGGGATGGAGCACCTCTCCCATGAAAAAAGGCTGAGAGAGAAGACAAGGCTCCAGGAAGACCTTATTGCAGCCTTACAGCATCTAAAGGAGGATCATAAAAGAGGTGGGTAGAAACATTTCAGCAGATATTGTTGTGAAGGTTAATGGTTTTAAACTAAAGCAGGGTAGATTCAGGCTACATGTAAGGAGAAAAACTTTTACAATGAGGGTGGTGAAACACTGGTACAGGTTTCCAGAGAGGTGATACATATCTTCACCCTAGAAACATTCAAAGTCAGACTGGATAAGGGTCTCAGCAATCTGATCCAGTTGAAGATGTCCCTGCTCATTGCAGGGGGTTATTTTAGATAAACTTTTAAGGGCCCTTTCAACCCAAACTCTTCCATGATCTATCCAGTTTGCTATTAGATTATATAAAAATATTATATTATCTGAGGTCAGTTGCTGATGAGACAGCACAAAGCCAAGAATTTTGACCTTAATGTTACTTTTCTTCAAGTCTAAGTAGGAAGAATTTGGATGCTACAGAAATGTCATTCTGAGAAATTTGTGAATTACATACAATAGGACTGGAAGGGATTATAACCTTTCTGGGGAAAATAGGTTAATGAGAAACTACAGAGCAAGTTATATAAAAACTACAAGAAAGATTTTTTGTATGCAATGAAGTGGCAATTGTGATGAAAAAAATCCATATTTAGGAGAAATTTAATGAGAAAAACAGTGGCACTAATACTTTGTTAAGGCTATAACTGCATGGTGTAATGACCACTGGGTAAAGTACTGCAATTTAAATTGAATGCACTGGTTAAGATCCACATGGTACAGGAATTGTTATACAGTGTAAGAGAAAAAATGGGAATTTCAGAATACCAAAAGCAGTGAAACTTGTGTAAAAGAGGAAACAGTATAGAAGTTAAAATAGATTCAGAAACATATTATTGCTGAGACTATCTACATTGCATATTGATGGAGTAGCATAATGACTTAAAATTCTGACTTTTAATGAGAAAATAGATGAAATCATATAAAATTCCATCTGCCCATCCATAATAAGCATTCTCCAAAAATCATCCTCAATTTTCAATATTGCTTGGGCATTTTCAACTGTAAACCTTATGTGCTTTAAAGGCATAACTTTAAAATTATATTCTTCTGAAACAGCCCTCAATCATCAAATTAATGTAAAGATCAGAAGGTTCAAGACATGCAATTGGACATTAGTGGTGATTAAAAAGATAACTGCTGATGTGCAATAATTACTTACACTTTCTGAATTGCATCTTGTGTGGGCCATTTGTGAAGTTACCCAAACTGTTTAAGCTCCTTTCTCTAGTGAACCTTCCAATTTGTACAAGCACAAGTTTTTCACAACTAAATAAAAAGAACAGAACATTTGGATCTGCATATGAACAGATGAAAGAGGAATCTGGAAGGGTAATGCTTGGCATAGTTATAAGCTCATGGATGATAAAGCTGCAGTGGTGAAGATATCACAACAAGAGATACAGCCAATCGCCAAAGCAGCGGAATAAGACACTCAGTAAAATTTTATGTTATAAACAAAAAGGCAGTGTATGAGGAGGGCATAAAACAAAAAAACGGGAAAAAAAGTTAAGGCCTCAGTGCTTTGTAAGAGTAGTAGATGTACATTTTTTTCTACCTGAATAAAATGTCACAGTAGATCATGAGGTCCCAAATACTGTGTTGGATTATAGACAAGCTCAAAAAAACTGTCATCAAAAGAATTTCCCTCACACATATACAGGCAGAGTATTTGCAACATATTTAGGAGTGATTGCAAATAAAATATCAGCAAAAATACAGAACCTGAGTTCACTGGTGTAAGACAGAAAAGAAAGTATTGAAAATTATTGAATCATTTTACTTATTGGAATTACACATACAAGCTTGAACAGCAGAAGAGATTCCTCTTATCTAAAAATCTGCTTTTCAGAAAGAAAAGCAGATCTTTCTCTTGTCATTATCATTTTAATTTTATACTTCCATCTCTACATACAGCATGCATGCACCCTAAAACCCACTGTAGTGTGCTTGTCTTTTAAACACTAATTCAAACCAACATAAAAGGCTGGTCAAAGGCTGGATCATTACTTTCAGCATAATATAAATTCTCATGTATATATTTGTATATGAAGATGCATCTTGTGATTAATAAGCCAGAAACAGAACAGAAAATATTTTGTATGGAAATAGCTATTAGATATCAAAAATGATGGATAACAAATACTAAAATACTAATGAATAACTAAACTCAGTTGTAGACTGGTCTTGTATAAGATCAACACTTTGGAAGAAATAATTTTCCATCTACTAATTGCTGAATATTATTGTTTCAAGCAACAAAATAATTTATACAAAGCAACCCATTCACAAACAGAAGAAAAGACAACTAGCTAAAAAAATATTTTTAAATGATCATTTAACTCACTCATATTTGATTGTCTTCTTGGATTTCATATTTGGAAATCCTATCTAATGAAGTTCCATCATTACCACTTTGTGGTGATTAAATACCATAATCCTCTTATTTTTACAGATCCCTAGTGCTCCCCACTTCTATTAAAAGCAGGGTTCTAATGAACCTCATGAGGTGTCACTAGGTAATTACCACTTACAGTCTGAAATGAAGCTCAGTTCCAAGCCATTTGCATTTATGTGCTAAAACTAAATTATTAATGTGGATTTTTACACATTTTTAGGTTTAATTTTTCAATCTAATGAAACCATAAATTTCAAGCTCTCAAAAATATTCCTATCTCTTATTTAATTCAATATGTAATTGAGAACATGCTTTTGCTACAGATGGAGAGGCCTTTTCAAATTTGAATTAATTTGGTGTTTTGCTGAGTTAGTAGATTAAGTGCTACAGATTGCCTGATGTTCACTACACTAAATCTTAGCTTTCAAATTAATGGAATGAAATTTTGGAAATTCACAAGGTCAAAAATATTTTTTACAAAGGTGATAGCTATATTTTCTGTCCTTACTGAATGAGTCCCACAAAGTGGTAACAGCTGGGAACAGTCAAAGGCAGAAGTCTACTACACAAAAGTGAATAAACTCTAAGTTCATTTGCATATTCATTTTATACAATATATTCAGGAATAACACATCATTTTAAAGAAGTGGATATGTTATGTTTAGCTAGTGGTACAAGCACCCTTAGCAAAAATTTATCCTTAAAGTTCAAGGTAATGCACCAAGTTCTGAAGATCAGACTGACACGCTGTCTTATGTGGGAGACTTTTGGGGTGAAATTAAAGAATTCCAAACCAAAAAGAACTTTACAAATAGCCACACATGTAATTCTAATTTTGTTAAGTCCAGTGCTGTCTCCTCAGATCTTTCACAAGTAGATCTGGCACTCATATAACTCTCGGTGAAATGAATGACCACCAAGATGGGAGAAAAAGCCCCAAACACCAACAATCCCACACTCTTTTTATAGCAGTGTTCAGCAGTGTTGAAAATGCCATTTTCTCTGCCTTATATGAGTATTCCTTTAGTCTTCTGCTCCTCTAGGAGCTAGGAAGGGTAAGCATGTCATTGCCTTGGCTATCTCAGCTTTTCTCACCAGTTTCTACTGGCATGTTTGGTTGTGCATGATGAGAAGTACCTAAAAAGTGTTTCCCACTTCATAGTGTCACTCATAAATGCCTGGTTCTCTAGTACACCTAATACTACACACATTGTTTATTTTAGGGCTATTTTACCTATCACTATTCACAGACCAACTCAAAATCCTTATACTAATGCATTACAGTATTAATTTCACAAAGCAATTGCTTGATATTCAGTACTGTCATATTTTGCCTTTGACAGGAGAGAGGAGCTATCATTGAGATAATGTTAAAGGATTAATTGCTATATCCAGTTACAAAATCTACAAAGAAAAAGTGTCTCAAAAATGCTCATAGTTATAATTGCAGTTTAAAAAGTTGCTATTGATGGTTACGGTTAAAATATACAAATCCCCTGGTTCAAATTTTCTATTCATGGAGGTATAAAACTCAGGGTAATACCTCATTTTTGCTCCATAATATCTGTGACAAGCTATAATGCATCACTGACAATCTAGTGATTCATGAAATGAAAACTCCTTCCCATTTACATCAATGCAGACATTCCCTGGGGGGTCTTCACAAAACACCTGTCCAGTTGTACAACATGCAAAGAATGAGACATTTGCTATCTTATGAAATTTTTCCTATTTCTTTTCTTTCTTTTTTCAGGAGTGCTAGCCCTGGAGAAATTTCAGTATCTATTTCATAATCTGTCACCAGAATTTAAATATTCTCTCAGTGGGTGGAAATAGCAGACTGATAACCTCACCACTGGTGTTCTCTACAACTCAGCGAAAGACACGCAGCATCACACGTAATTCAAAAGACTGCTTTGCATTTATTTCACCAACCTCTCCAGATTCCCTTCAAAAAACCCTCTTTTACCTTCGGCAGAACTGTACTTCTGAAGCACAGATCACACACATAAAACTAAAAGCATACTAGCTGATTCTAACCCAGAGAACTCACAGACCAACTTGGCTTCTTATAGGCAGCATGGAGAGAAATCAGCCACCTGCTAAGAATAATCCTAATGCACTAGCTTTGAGAAGAAAGGGAGGAAAGCAGTCTGGAGCAAACCAATGGAGAACTATAAACTCACGTATGTATCTAACTTCCTACCCTCTCTTAAAGTGTGGTGTCTCTGTTCACTTTGAATGAAATCACTGCTCCAAGCTGAGTCACTGCTGAATTTCTTCTGACTGAGGACATGCTGCAGCACAGTATCCTGCAGCCCCACCAGAAACACTCAGTAGGTGGGACCATCCACCTACTGGTGCATCTATCTAATATGGAAAACACTTCCATTTGCTTTCTCAAGCTACTGCAGTCCTCTGGGCAGGCTTCTCTGAAGGAGTAATTCTCATTCTTCTCTGAAGAATGGGTCTCACTCTTCAGAGGGGAACAGTTTTGGACCTACATGCAGAGCATACCAGGGCTCGTGCACACTCCAGGTCAGAATGTGATACCTCACAAATGGAAATATCAGTGAGCAATTTTTATTTTAGGAGGTTAGAACATGCATAAACTCCTTTGGAGATTTTAGCCTCTTGCCAGGTTCTGTGCTGTCTAGAGGAGCTAAAGAGTTGTCCAGTTGAACAATTCAGTGCTATATGCACTGAATAAATCATGCCCTATGTATGCTGTATAGCTGACCAACTCTCATAGCTCATTAAAAAATAGAAAGAGCTAATTAAATTTTCTGCTCACTTTTCATTTCTTGGAAGTGTTCTCTCAACAGTGCTTGAGTAACTGACTGAAAATGCGAGCAGTTTTACTTCTGAAAACTTTAGAGATGGAATGATTGCAAATAAATTATATTAGACACTATTGTTTTGATTCAGCTCAAGAGCTCTTGCATTGTTTCATGGCCCTGTGAAATCGTTGAGAACTCATTTTTCAGTTCAAAGGGACTTCATAATTGCGACAGTACTTGGCCCAGAGGGACTAATTTCTGGTAAAAACATTATTTCCCTGAAAACTAAAATTTATGTTTCTTTAAAACAAAGTATCAGCATATTTGTACCATGACAGTCTGTCTCTGAGCTACCTATATTCCATGGACAGTAAATTAAAATATTAGGAATTTAGTCAAAGACATAAATTTCTCTTCCATATTTGTAATGATGTACAGTATGGACGATGACCAATAATGTTACATGAATTGCTTTAGCCCCCACACAGAGACATATTTTAACATTTCCTTTAATCTGTTTCATTGCACAAATCACAAAACCACTCTCTTCCCAAAGCATGAGCTGCTACATCAACTTCATGGTGAAAAGTATCCCTAAACCCACAATCACATTCAAACCAAACCTGTAATTTGGGCTAGGATTTGGGTGAGTAATTTGGGTAATTTGGGTGAGTAATTATATCTAGATTTAAATTATGTGACAACTTTCATACTCTAAGGAAATCCAACTTTGGATAGGGTTTCAATTCATATAATTATAGACTTAAACAAAATATTTTGTAAAGTAGTGCACTGATTATTTTTGGCATAACTGAAAATTTGTTCTTGTAAAGTCCTTAGGCATAGGTAAAATGCTGAGAAGAGCAACACTTAAAGCAGATGCTACACTTCCCAGAGTTAAAATATTTCATTTCTAAATGTACTAAACAATTTTCAGTTATAAAAAAAATCTACTGAAATTTGGTGTGCTATATGTAAACACAAATTCATTTAGACTTTTCAAAAAAAAAATAAATACATTTTTCAGAATTCCCTACAAAAGAAACAGCTATGCTTGATCCAGAAACTTTCCATGATTCTTGTAAGTATACAACACATGTTGTAACTAGGAAAAGGCAAAAGACTGGTTGTTGGTATCAATGAGAATTACAATATTCAGTTTTCTCTTTTTTGTAACTTTGGAAAGCTCTTATAAAACACATTGATTCACAGTGCAGACAGTGGCTATCACAGGAATTTTGTTTATCACCTAAATAATTATTTTTTTATACATTACAGAAATCTTCACTTGTAACTTTACTTTAGAGTAAATGTATGTTAAAACATTCAACAATCATGAGATTAAGCTACAAAAGCTCTGCTGAAAGAGTACTATTAGCTAGTTTGGAAGGGGGAAAGGGAAAATACCTGCCTTGCCAGTGACAAGCAAGGGGATGTTGTGCCTAAACTTGAGGAAATGATGAATAATGGGATCCTTTACCCTGCTTCAGGAGGTGCTGTGTCTGCAAAGAACCCCCTGAAATGTTTCTACACTAATGCAGGCAGAGTGAGGAACAAACAAGACAAGCTCAAAGCTTCAGCCCAGTCCCAGATATTTGATATCACCTGCTTCAGTGAAACCCGATGGGGTGAGTCCTGTGGTCAGAGCACCCAGCTGGATTGTTACGGGCTCTCCTGGAGGGATACACAGGACAGACCATGGGGAGGCATGCCACTGTGTGATATGGAAGGGATAGAATGTATGGAGCTCACAGTAGGCACTGGCATGGTTGAGAGCCTCTGGGTAAGAATCAAGGGGCAAACAGATAATGTGGATGTCACAGTGGTAGTCTACTACAGCTCTCCAACTCAGGATGATGATGTCAAAAGATTATTTTTTGAGGAATCAAGGGACACCTCCAAGTAAACTGCTCGTCCTTACGGGGGACTTCAGCTTGTCAGAAATGAACTGGGAGCATGGTACACATGGTACACAACTGGTACAACTTGGGCCAGAAGATTTCTAAAAAAATCTGTCATGCATGCACTGTAATGTTTCTGAATCATGTGCTGGCTTTTGATAACAGCATTTCTGTAGCTCTCTGAAAATAACTCACCTTGTAGAAGCTAAATTGTTCCTTTTGGTCACTGCAGTACCACTTTATCACCTTGAATAAGTGTTTTCTGATCCTGTTTCTGCAAGTTACACTGTTCCCATGAGCTTTTCTATGGATTTCTTGCTGTTATGGTGTAAGCTATTTTTCGAAACAGAAGCTGAGAGACATTATTTATTTATTTTGGGTTTAGAAAAATCCAGACCATGTCTTAACCTTGCAGAGAAAGGCTAGCAAAATGAAGGCCTAGAATACATGTAAAATAAGTATGATGACACTGAAAGCTTAAAAAGTGCTGTATCAGAAATTACAGTTCACCATAAAATATTCAGAATCCTACACTAAGCTTTTGTCCCATAGGTTTGGATTATGTAAGATCAAACTCAGCCATTATATAAGCATATGGAAGTTATTAATACTTTCAATAATAATTTCACTTCCATGCTGGCTAGATGTGGCTTATTATACTTAAGTATTAGCAGAAGTTTACTTAGGATGGAAGCAGCCAGCTCAGATAATTTTAATTTTGTTTTTCTTTTAAACTACTGTGTTTCTAAAGAAAAAGTCTATTGTAATGTCCCTAGAACAGAATGTAAATTCAAATTATGTAAGATTCTATTTTCTACTACTACTATTATTATTATTATTATTATTATTACTATTATTATTATTACTATTACTATTATTACTATTATTTTCTTGCAGCTCTGGATGCATTTCTGTATCTCATTGTTCCTTATTTTGCTTCAACTATACAAACCCTGTACAGGTGTGGTTAGAATCAAGATTGTTACTTATAACAGATGAAGGTGTTGAGCTCAATATGAATCAATCTTAGATTTGTGAAATTTGTAGCACTTCAATATATACAATGATACCATAAACTATTACTGTTTCAGAAACCTTAACAGCATATTTGCCGGCCTATTCATGAGTGCAGCTATTAAAAAGCTTTTTGTGAAACATTTCTTTGCAGCAAAAATATTATTGGAAACTCCAAACAGCTCTACCTAGGGAAGATGATGATTCCTCAGGAACCTTATCTTTGACCTTCTGCATTTTCCAAACTGTAAAAGTTCTCACACTTATTGCATATTCAAGAAAAAGTAACGCACAGGCCTACACATACGCATCCAAAGACTTGATTTGAAGAGGAATACCACATGAATTCTTTTAGAGGACCAACATTTAGATTATTTTTATCTAAGTTAACATCAAGACTGGTGTTTTAACATCACAAGACCAGTATCATAAAATATCTCTGAATTTCAGTTTCATATGAGACAAATCTTTCTGCTAAACACAGAAACATTCATCATCCTATACAGAGTCAAGGACGAAAAGTTGTGCCAGCTACTGCGCATTTGCCTACAGAGCAGAATCTTGCAATTTATAAACAATTATAAATAAATTCATGTGTTGTAAACAGTGTTTGCTATAAGCACCAAGCAGAGATGTTCACAATGTTAAGGTCTGTGAGCTACTAATTGAGCCACTGAGACCTCTACTTGTAGGAGAATAAACAATCACAAAAACAAATGGAAAATATTTGTCTATCTACACATTGTTGTTGCCTAAAGAGCATTCCACCAGATGGACACTTCTCTCCAGTTATGAGTAGCCCATTCCAGACTCATCCCTTTTACAGCTTACGTCATGTATTACATCAGACAAGGTGGCTGTTTTCTTCTGATGAGAGTATGATAGAATGATGGATTCATACTGCAGTTTCTTTAAAAATTCCACCTTCTTGTTACTTTTTTATTATTTTGGGAATGAAATTGTACCCCCATATATGGAACTAAAAATAGTGCAGATGATTTGATTTTTGTACTGCATTGGTGCTACCACAGTGGCTAAAAAAGCATAAAAATATCTTTAAGTTCACAGATATTGGAAAACACGCTTTTGTGAGAAAGTGCGTAAGACAGAGAGTATTGGTTTATTTGAGGGATTTCACAAAGAACTGCCCGTGGATGATTTTATAAATCTCTCTCTAGGGATTTACAATCTTTATCCTCCTTTTCCTTCTACCCTCCACTTCAGAATAACCCTTTAAGGCTTCTAACTATTCAACTTCCACACCACTTTGCTCTCTCTTTTTCAGAAACATGATATACTACAGCTCAAATGCAACTCTTCTGTTATTTGGATTTGGGTAGAGAGCCCAGACATATTGCAAAATGAAACAAACAAAATATTGACTGAGTGTTGGCTTGTTTTTGTCCAATATTTTGTAAGGCATTTGAGAACAAACTGTACACCTTGTCACTTAGAGTAAGAAGTTGCAATTGCCTGTTTCATCCCATGCTCCTCCCTAACTGGGAGTGCTCTGTGCTTCCTAAAATACAGCAAAACATATTTCTAAAAACAACCAAGGAAGACACAGTAACAAAAGGCTTAAGCCAAAACACTTGGAGTTAGTGGAAAGTCCCTCAGCAATTACAGTTTTTGTATCACACCACTAAATGTCTATCAGTGCAATGCATTTATTAATTTTTTAATGCACCTAGCACAGTCCCATTTGCAGTAACAATAGGTCAAATAACTACCGAAGTATCTAGGGTGAAATTCATGCTTCAAAAATTTTAATCCTGAATATAATTAAAATTGTATTATATGCTAAAGTATAATTTAATAATGGTTAATATATATTTCTGTCACTGTAAAAGCCTTCAGATCATTTATTGCTCTTGAATAGAGGATGTCCAATACAAAATGGCAATAATCACTTGTGTATCATCCCATTAATTTGGTATCAATAACTGAATACAGAAAAAGGCAGAGATGAGTGCAAACTCTGCCATACAATACGGAAAATAGAGTTATATTTTTTCCATTTAAATACTTGGTTTATTTGGTTTGCTGATTCCTTTTATTTTTGGATAAAATAGTCAAGGAAATGTGATGATGAGCAGCCCAATACAAAGCATCACCTTGTTTGTTATGCACAGGGAGCACAAGGGAGGTATGAACAGCCTCTTGTCACCCCTGTTCTCTGATTTACATTCTCTAGTACTAGCAATATTTGTTTAGTTTTAGTTATATATTATCGTGATGCAATAGGGTAAAATACAACAAGTAAAGCCAATTTTTTTCTGAGTTCATTTATTTCTATTCTTTTTCCCCATTAATGTGTGAGTGCCAGGAAGAGTATCTGCAAATTAGGACAAAAACACAATGTCTCAGTCTTTCTTTTTTTTTTTTTTACCCTGTTCAGATGAAACAATGTTTCTACGTTCTGCTTTCTGTCTCCATTTATTTAAGAAACAATTATTGTCCTTGTTGAAATCCTAAAATGGCATTGCTAATGTCATCGGATTTTGAAGTGCACTTTCTTGTTTAGTTGTAAAGTGTGTTTTTAAAATATCTATAAAATATCTCTCTATTTTGTCTAGTTGTGTGGCCAGGTGACTGGGTGCCTCTAGTGCCTTTGCAGCAAGTCCACATTTTCTGATGCAAGTGTCAGATTTATGCCTCTAAAGAAGTCAAATTCTATTTTAAGGTGGTTATTTTTCTCTATTGCCAGCATATAAATCAGAATAACAAAATTATTTTCCTAAAATATTGTAATTTAAGAATTTTAAAGTGTTAAGGGGGAAGAAAAGAGAGGAAAAAAATAGAGAACTTTAAATTATCGAGCCAATTGTACAAACCACATGTGGGGGTTATTTTCCAAAGGGCAATCTTAGGTAGGGAGCAGACATTCAACCATTCAGGCTGGGCCATACAGACAAAGAAATGTAACTTTCTAAAGACAATTTAGCACTTGGGCACCATTCTGCTCTTGAAATATGCTCGTAATCCTCAATGGAAAATGAATACTTAGTCAATGACCTTTTCAAAATCTCCTCCTGCATTATATGCTGCTTTTACTGTTCTGCTCATGATATTAGGTGGAAAAATCTTCTGACCTAAAAGCTTTCCTCTGGAAATGATTATTCAGCAAAGCTGGGATCAGCTCTTTTCTAGTTTTTGAGGCAATGCTGACTGACTTCTCCTTGCCAGTCACCAATCTCCTCATGCTAGAAACAGTCCCAAAATATAGAGCTCCTTGACTTCATAGACTCCCAGCAACTTCTTTCATGGTGTTTTGGGGAGACATGGCTTCCCGTGTTTCCCAGCCTCTGCCAAGCAGGAGAAGCAGCAGAATGCTGCTGGAGAGCTGCTGCCCACTCTCACAGCTCCTAGCCACAGCATTTGGCTCCTCAGTGCATAGGTAACAGCAGCCTGCAGAAGGAAACTCTGAACTCCAGGGCACAGGAAGCTGTCTTGTGAGAGGTTTTAATGCCTAGCTAGCTGCAGATTTAGAATTCCTGGTAACCTTGATGATGCCAGTTTTGTGACAGCTTGTTTATGTGTGAGCTGCTGAGGGGCCTGACTTGCTGCTTACCCACTTGCCTGGCTGTGTAATGGGATAAAAGGTAGATGGAAGATGTTTGGACAATCCACTCCTAAAACCAAAACCTCATGTTTATATCTTAAAAATGGTCTGTACTAAAAGCTAAAAGCAAATCAGAAATTACAGATCTGTTTATATGCATGCCTTGTGAATCAGTTTTATGAGACTAGAGCTATAAACTGTTATGACAGGTGAAAGTTTTTTGAGCAGTGAGAAATTAAATTCAGCCAGAAAAAACTTTTTAAGGCTAACAATGCAATTACAAGAACAGGGAAGTCCTTGGAGAAGGTATTGGCTATGCCTGCAAGAGGCCACAGGGAACATGAAAAGCATAAGTGTTCTCAGCCATGGCTGTGTCTGCACTATGGCTAGATGAAAAGTTTTGAATAAAAGCAGGAGAAGTATGACAATCTTGAACAAAAGGAAAAGAGTGTGAGGATCCTGCGGTGCCTATTTTTGAAACTCAGCACACAGGGTGCTCTTAGGAAGATATTTCAGCTACAAGTGTTACTTTAAAGGTCAGTATAACTAGACATTAGGCATTCAGGGTAAAGCTCTTCCAACAAGGATTAATTAACTGGGTTTCCGAGATGGTGACTGAGTGCCCTTTTAGCAGTAAATTCCAAACAAGTCAACTGTCAGTGTCTTAGCAAGAAGTTCCAAAGCAAGCCCTAGGTGTCAGTTTGTTTTAGGTTCCTGGCTCCTGGGTTAATTGGTTCCCCGTGTTCTCAGGCAGCCTGGTAGCCTTGCAGCTTAGGACAAAAGCTATTGCCATTCACTGCAGGCATTTCCAGCAAACTAAAAAAATTCCACATCAGTTGTTAAAATATCTGGAAACCCCTGGAAGACAATGTGGTCTATGAGCTGACCTTTTGTTCTGATTTGTAATTTAAAAAAAACAAAATCAACAAAAGCCACCAAACCAAAACATAGACATCTTAACGATAAAAATTTGCATTTTTCATTAAGCTCTATTGTCCATCACTTCAGGAAGTTACATCAGTACTCAAAGCAAAATGTAGTTCACTCTACATACTAGTGAGAAAAATACTTTGTGATAAATTCTTTTAAAAATGAAGCTTATAGGGAAATCCGGAGGGTATAAATTCACAGAACACATTTTACAATTTTACCAAGTTTCAGTGCTTGCCTGTTGCAAAACAAGACAGTGATTAGACAAGGGACATTATCTACAGCCTCTGCCCCCAAATGGATGCAACCTGGATAAAAAAGTTAGCATCATTCATTATTTGTCAGCATAACTCAAGACCCCATGGCCAGCCACTCCTGGGGAAGCTAATCCAAAGCCACAGAGAGAATACACAATATTACCTCTTGCTTGGCTTTTCACAAAGCTTTTTTAGTGTGTAGTGAGCAGAAACCCACAGAGCCTTCACAAACTCAGGAAAGAGGAGATACAATTTGATAAGCAGAGTGGGATATGATGAGACCTGAGCTTGGGAGCCATTCCACAGTCTGTAGAGGTATAACTGTGTAGCAAATATAAATTACTTGTCAAATTGTATTTAACATTTCTTAAAGCAGCAATTCCTGGTGACAAGGATGTGCTCTTCCTCTCTGTCTCCATGTATCCACGTACATAAGTAAAACCCTGGCAAACTCTGGTGGAAGTTGGAACTAGAGATCTGATATTACTTTTGTACTGCAGATACAGTGGTAACTAATGTACAGTCTCTTTACATTTCATCAAAGACAGCAGATTAAAAATAAGAGCACAGCACCCTGATACTTAGGAGAGTAATATGTAGCTGCCTAAATCATCATGATTAATCACACACACAGCTGTCTCTTCCCATTTTCAGTAGTCACAAACAGTAGCAAGGATTCCTCTGCTCCATGTACCCCTATTTTGCTCAGCAGTGATTTGTTCAGAAAGATCCTGAACTGGCTGTATAAATGTGACCTGTATAGCCTGTAATAACAAAATAGTGTAAATCCCAGCATTAATACACTAATGCAAGTTTCCTACAATTCAGTTAATAAGTAAATATATTTATGTCAACATGATTTTGGTCAGGGTAAATGTTGTCAGATCTGCATACAGTGTATGTATTTTCACTGTTTCTGACATGTAGTCCACAAGCAAACTTGGGAGCAATCTGTTCCCCAGCATTTTGCACAGACCACCACACATGCTTGTTTTCTTCCCCACATCCTAGGTGACTGAATTAATACAGGAAATATAACTTGGTTATCTTTTCTGACAATTCCTGTACTTGCTTCTGGCTTCTTCCACTTTTCTAGCCATTGACAACCTCTGAGTCACAACTCTGGATCACACTGTATTGCTTTTATATTCTTTTATATAACTTGGCATGAATGTCATTTGCAACATGTTTTCAAAGGTGTTTGGGGGCTCCAAATGTCTTTTAGTTAGGATTAGGAATGAAAAATTTCTGTAACAGAAAAGATTTCTGAAAGTTACAACATTCTGTTCTCAAAGACAAAGGCAGGTTATTTCAAAGTTTATCTTTGAGGATAAGAAGAAGAGACAATTACACTTTAGGTGTGCTTGCAGCTAATGGATAAACTATCAAACCACATCTTCAATAGATTGAGGAAGCCTAAGTGTGGTTGAATGGGCAATGATCTTTTCTAGAAGTTCAATTCTCTCCTCAATCAACCAGACATTTTAATTCTGCAGCAGCTACAAACCTAATGAAATGGTGTTATATGCATAGATACTACATTTATAACAAAAATAAGTCCTCAGAATACTGCTATAATACATAATGCAGCATGTGAATTCATAACACAACACTAAAAGAAATACAGAAGAACCCATGTAGTGGTCCTAAATTTCCAAGTGGTTCCTGCAGCTAAGGGCTGAATTTGGCTTATGGATTTAATTACTGCTTTAGAATTTGCTGTTAAGAACAGCTAAATAAAAAAAGCCATGAAAAAGTATAAAAGCTCCAAATGCATTGGTTTGTACCACCAGAAATGAAGTACTCAGAAGAGAGTGTTCTGCCTAAGGAAGAAGAACAGTAACAACACAAAATTATTTTGAGCTGCAGGAGTAAAGCAAATTTCAGTTTTATGGAAAACACCGAAATAATTCCCCTACTGTTCATCACCTTGTTAACAGAAAAAGGATTTCAAATAGGATAACAAAACAAACTGTTCTAATTGGTGGGGGTATTTTAGCACTTACTAAAGCTATAACACAAAGCATGGCCTGCTTTGCAATATGTAACCTGGCTTTCTTCTTAACTGGCAAGACTCTGAAGACAGAAAAACAAATCTGATCTGATTTGCCTTTGAAAAAACGTTTCAAGGGGTACAAATTCCACAGCCATCCTTGTGTCACACAGTAGTTTTCTTTACACAATATTAACAGGTAATGGAGTAATCTTCTTTTACAGGGACATAAAAATAGTGCAAAGATAACAAGGGCCAGATACGTTGCAGCTGATACACTGCAGAATTAGTCTTGAACTACACTGTTGTTACAAGCCATTGGGATGTGTTTTCACTTTTGATTTATAGCTCCTTTTTCAGAGTGCCACTTCTCTTAGATTAGTCCTTAAAAGCAGAAGAAGACTGTGGGTGTGTCTATTTTTCTTCATATACTATTTTCTAAATTTATATTTTTATATATATATATATAAAATATATCCTACAGAGTACGCTGACATTCCAGGAGCTAAATCAAAAAGTACTTGTGGGCTTCACCTGATTAACCACAAAATCTCTTTATTTTCTCTCTGGTAATAGCATCAGCCCAAAGTATCACGTGGCTTAAGTAAAGGGAGAATGTTGCAACAGTATTTCATGTCTTGGAAATAGAAATGTGAATCTAGATTAGACATTCAATATTAAGAATAAACTTTTTTAACTTTAAAACTGGGTTGAAAAATTCAAATGGAAAAAGGTTTTGGTGAAATAAACCCAGAAAATCAAAAAATACCCTGGGCGTCTTTGCGACCATGCTAAGTGTCTTTTCATAAGATTCATGGAAGCAGCAGTAGGAAACCAAATTTCAAGGGAGGAAAAACAAATAAAGTAATTTTTTTTATGTATGTGTAAATTCTTGTGGGACTAAACATTCACAGCTGGTTAACAGACAAAAAGAATGGAATGTCTATACAGATACATGCAAATGTCTCTTATGAAAGCAGACATTTAGAAATAGTGAAAAACCACAAAAATATATTTTATAAAATTGATACCATACTAAAGAATTTACTCACTCTCCCTGGCTTCCTCTTCTGTGGATCCAGAGACACCAGCTCCAAAGCGGTCACTGGTTCAAACACAGCAAAACTTGTTAGAATACACATTCTCTTGGTAAACTTTATTTTCCACTACTCTAAAACTTTGATCAAAATTGCTTGATCTTGTAATGTTTACTAGCAGTGAAAGAAATCCCTTCATTTTTATTCAATATTCTTTATCCATCTCCTAGATGCTGTACCACACAAGCATGTAGCTAAAAATAAGTAATTGCATTCCTTATATCCAATATAAAAAGTATTCTGCTTAAACAATTTCCTGTGTTCAGCCTAGCCCACGAGTGCTGCTGAAGTCATATCACACGAGGCTTTTAACAGCCTTGCCTGTAACGGCTGATGGTACTCATGGTCTGGAATTGATGATACCAGAACCCTGAGAAAGGACAGCCTCCAACAGTCAGAGCAGAAGTTCCAGTCCCAAAAACACAAACAGTCATTGCAGTAGTCACATACCACCATCTTATGACACCAGGGTTTGGAGAAAAAAGCAAATAGTTCATTTTGAAGCATATGCAGGGCTTTCATCTTCAGCATTTTCAGTGTATACGTACTTCAGTGAGCACTAGGCTCTAGTTCCTTTTTTAAAAGCAGGCATCTTGCTTTTTAAAAAGGTGTTATATGCTCATCCCAGCCTGGGTATAATCAATCAGTCATTGCTGTGGAAGGATGGGAAGGGCTGAAGATAATAAATCTTTATTCCTAAACAGAATCATTTCCCCATTAGCTGTAGAAAGGCTTAAGGCTGTCATGAATCAGAAGTTACTCCTCCTTTTACAGATTACAGTTCCCAGTAATAATCTCTAAAAAGGTTCAATTTGGCCTGTGAGGACAAGTTTAAACTTGACAGATACCTGTTATCCCTAATAGACCATGAGGTTTTTTAATTATAACTCGACAATAATAGAATGACAGTAGATAACAATGTGAACAACTTAAAAGAAAAAACAAAACAAATAAAACAAACCAGCAATTTAATAGGATTTATATTTTACAATCGTTACCTACAAAGAAGATTTGTTTTTTTAAAGATGAGATTAAATCAGGTTCATAAAAATAAATTAGTGTTTCTGTAACTTCTGGCTCAAAATTATGAATTTAAAACTGTAAGTAATATTACAAGTTTGGTGTCTGGATGTAATGATTATGGTTATTTAAAAGCACGCAAACTCATCTTTAAGAAATGAGGCACTTCTAGATATTTAATTTCTGAACCAAGAAGTCATTTCTTGTGAGTGAATAATGTGAACATAATGAGAAAAAAAATCGATAGTCAGCAGAATTATTTCAAATAACTGAGTAAGTAGCTTATATTTTTAAAAGTGTAATTCACATTGAAGGTTTTAACGTTGAACGGCAGAAGGTCAGGAGTTTTACTGTCATTACTGGTAGTATGTTGCTGGAATGTCACTGATAACTATTATACTGGAGCAAAGAAAAACATACCTTTATCTGTAGTTCTTACTATAATCTGTACTATTTCTTCTCAAAAAGTTTAGCTATTAATATATATATATATATATATATATATATATATGTATAAAGAAATAGTAGAAATCTGGTACCATTACAGAATGTTTTACAGTGTTTAAGAGAGTGTCAGCACTTACTTTATAAACCTTTGCATTCAAAGGTTTATGTCTGAGCCATAAAACTCAGTCCATTGTATAACTTCACTTATTAACTCTCACTGTAGAAGTCTGTTCTCCCACCCCACTCTTTCTCCTTTGCTAAAGAATCAGATTTTCTTTCTGTGCTGAAGTTACAGCTATATATTTTTAGAAATACTCTTTTATTAGTGATTTTCTTCCAGTCACTTTCCCTTCACTATTACACAACAAGGCATTTTAGATATAATGTAACATTTTAATATAAATGTAAGATGACCTCTCAGCTTTCAAAGGCATCAGTTGTTAATAACTGAATACGACTAACACATTTAATCCCCAAGTCCTAAGTTTCTGTTTTAGCTCACCTGATTAATTAGTGAGTAAAAAGTCCCTTAGTTGTACCTCTTTGTTTTTGCTACTAGCCTCTGCAGCATCCTCTATATCACTCTGTAAAACTAGACCTCTAGTAAAACAAGGATGTGTTAATCATAGAGTCAAAGTACACATCAGCTGGCTGAAATAGAAGCTTACAAAACAACTTTTTAATTTTTTGAAATATTTTCCTAATTGCAGAGATGAGTAAAGCAACAAAGGAGCCCAATTTCACAGCTAAAATGCTCCTGCACTATCAATAGACATTTTTCTTTTACAGAGTCAACAACCAAAAGAGGCTGGTTCTGTTCTGAGCCATCTGCTTTATTGTATTTAAAATTACACATAATGATTATATGAATTTGAACATTTAACATTTCTGGCTACTCTGAGAGAAAAATGCAATTTCATAGCCCAACTTCTCATTTATAGTTTGGCTTATGCACTGACAAGGGAGAAAACAGTTGCTCTGCAGCGGTTGTTTAGGTCCCCAACCACAAAGTGAGTCAAGATTTTGGAGAGTTACATAGAAGACTTTCAGGATTGCTTCAGCCTACACTAAATTACCAATAACATCAAATGAAAGTAGCCAAAAATGAGATATTTTTATCTTCTTTGCCAGGGAAATGACTCAAGACCAGTGCTCAATTCAGTCAGATAAAATAAATTTATTGTAACCATCATTAGAGACCAAGTGTATGCAAGAATGTGACTCAAATATTCATTTCTACAGAGAAATTATTGCTTTGAAATCTAGCCAAGTCCAAAGGTCTGAAAACACTACCAGGCCTTAATAGGAGCATTTTCTGAACTTTCATTTTCATTTGTTACCTTTTCATCTTCTCCATTCTAAATATCACCAAAAATAACAAGTCAAAGTAGCTCAACAGAGGACATGGTCAAAATGAATGTATCCTAGTGCATTGGCAGGAATAATGCAAGTAAGATAATTTCTAAATTTCTAACCATTTTATTCTTTATTTTCACCTTAGAAGGACAGCAAATCAAACAACTTTTTTTTTTTTTTAATTGAAACATCTCCGTGAACATCTTTGATTTTAACTTTGATTAGTGTAGTTATATCAGTAATTAGTTATGCTCTAATATTTCTTTGGATCTCACCAATGCTATTCTTACTTTTAATTCCATTATGAGTTTGATGAGGTGCTACTGTAAATTTATAAATCTACTGTTAATAAATGAAATTAATCACAGCACAAGGGGTTTCACTGTATGGATATACTGGTAGTTGGTAACTTATTAAATCACTGGTTTAACAAATATTGCTGTTGAGTCAAAACAAGGCAGAAGGCACATAGGGCCCTAATAAAAACCTGCTATGACACATGGGTAATGTGGTTAAGATTCTTGCTGAGAATTTGAGGAAGGTTTGTTGAAGGAGTTGATGCAAACAGTGAATTGTTGCTTGAGAAAGCACCTTTCCATGCATAC